>NW_026991740.1:118626-412056 GCF_029215605.1 Mirounga angustirostris
CCATAATATCATCACTCTATATGTGAGTGTGTATGTGCATTGTGTGTGGGGGGGGGGGGGGGTGTGCGTGTGGGTGTGTGTGTGCGTGTGTGTGTGTGTGTGTATAGTCCTAAATTCAGCTCTAACCTCACACTCCAGCATCCTAAAGTTACAACCCTGGAAGTAACAGCATGAATTATTTAAGGAAAGTCTGATTCTAACACGGCACATCATAAAACAGACTGTGAGTACTCCTGAAGACAGTAATAAGTAGGACTGTCACTGTCTCACCGCACCAACGTACCACCAAGAGTCCAATCATGAGCTGACCAACTGGACCAGATAATACAGACTCTCTTACAATACTGAAATCATATGATATTTCTAAATAGTCACATAATATTACCTAATTGAAACATCTCAACAATGAATCATGGAACACTACATCAAAAACTAATGATGTAATATATGGTGATTAACATGACATAATAAAATAAAATTAAAAAAAAAAACATCTCCAGTACAGTACAAATAAACTGATAACTTTACTTTGCAATCCTCACCTCTGGTTTCCGTTCTTGTAGCTTACTATACTGTAAATTTGCATCGCCGATCTCCTCCACAGACTGGGGCATAACTGTTAAAACTTCCATAGCCTCAGTAACAAACGTATCAATTTCATGTAGGTGAGCTGAGTAAGTGACATTGAAACAGAATGTTATTATCACCAAAAATATTCCATTGCATCATTTTAAAATCAAAGAGTGTTAGAAGTCATCACTACATAGCATACATTAAATCTTAAATTTTTATTTGCTCATACAACGAAATTTTAAAATACAGAATGAGCAAAGAAATTTCTCGTCATGGATGTTTAGCTGCTTCACATTATACCTCAAAATTTTGAGGAAGTTAAAATGTACTCATTATTAGTAAATTTTGCTCAAAATTGGTAACTTTTCCAGTCTTTTAGATAATTTGTTAACACGTCTCAGTTTAATGGAAAAAGAAACAATGCGGGATTTTGGAAAACGGTAGTAATTTGAAAGAAGGACTACATTCTAGCAGAATTACTACCTTTCTCAGTAACATATACAACAAACTGATACTTGCGCATATGGCAAATAGTAAAAATGCCTTCCATTTTTAGACCTCTTAAGAGTTGGATATGGACTTTCCTACTTCATTAAAATTATCATTTTAAGAACACTTCATTTCATAATACTTTCTAGGTTGGTTGATTTTAATCATCACTGGGATTTACATTTCTAATTATCAAAGTATATGCCTTTATGTATAAAATTAAGTTAAAATAAAAATTAAAGAGTATCTTTACCCTGGATGGACTTCTTCAAAGAAAGAACAAGCGTATCAAATAACTTCTGGATGAGATCATCAATCACAGTCTTCACAGGGTTACAATTAATATTTAAACAATCTACCTTGACCACACTGAAAAATGCCAATGGACATACTTTGACATGAAAAAGACTTATTAGAGGAAAAGAATCTTGTTATAACGATTTTATCACACATTTCAAAATGTAAATCAGAAAGTATTATTGTGATCTTTAAGCACATTTAGATTTCATTTAGTAAAAATGCTTTCCACATACTATTACGAAGTTTTCATTAAACAATCATTTTGTTATAATAATAGTTTTTTAAGAGTCTCACATGAATATATTTAAATATTTACAAGCCCTTTAATTTGTCACAGTGTGTAATTGTAATGTACTTATTTGAATATAACATGAATTCACTATTCTGCAAATACAAACAATAATGATAAGGGAAAGAAAACAAAAACAGAAGGGGAATATAGATTATTAAGGCACTAAGACAATAAAACAGTAAGATATCATTTAATACCGATCAAATTAACAAAAATGTAATGAATTGTTAATTCATATCTTCAATTGTGTGGGGAAACAGAACTCTCAGAACTGCTGGTCAGAGTATAAAACCATGCACTTTTGTGAGGAGCAATTTACCCATATATCAAGTAATTTTAAAATAGGCATATTCTTTGTCTTAATTAACTTCACCTTTAGAATTTATCCTAAGGAAATTTCCAGAGCATATTCCAAGAAATATACACAAGTATCTTCTTCAAAGCATCAATTATAATAGTGAAAAATTAGAAACAAGTTAAATACAAAAATGGCTAGATTATTATATATCCATACAATTAAAAATCAAGTTTTTTGAGGACTAGGTAATAACAAGACAAAATACTGAAGACTAGTGTTAAATAACAAGATACAGTAAAACCCAAATTTTTTATGTACTAATATATCTAAAACATCAAATATTCAGAGCAATTTCTATATTTTAAAAAATTTATAAAGCAAATGTACTGTTTTAATGATTGGAAAAAAAAGAACGCTAACTGCACGGTATCCTTCACACAAACTGTAATGTTCTACGTAAAGAGAAGTGGAACCAGACTTGTTCATCTGAGGAAACTTCATATTTATCTTAAACTATGCAAAGTTAAGAGAAGGCTGGAGATTATGTCACAAAGATTACTTAGGAAGCTTCTCATCCTTTTTGAAACACAGAGCCAGGTGACACTTCAGACGGCAAATTACATGAGCTAAATACTCACTTCTATTATAAAAACATAACTTTCCCTTAAAGCTTTATTTATTCTCTATCACCCACTAACTGCAAAGGTTTAAACTCCAGGTCTTCACCAGCAAAACAAAAGAGCCAATTTGCTTAATACATGAAATTGTATATAATTACTGAAACGGTGACACATAAAATGTCAAGATTTCTAATACCTGATAAGAAATGATTTTAATAAACCTGAGAAATTAATTATATCATAGTTTGCTAATGAATTAACATCAAGTGGTCTGAGTGCAGCAGAGTTGTACTCACGGACTACAGAATCCCATGGACAGACTGAATTCACCTTTCACTTGAAAATACTGGTAACATGAAAATGAGGGTCCCTTCAGCCACAGACAGGATGGCATGGCCCTAGACAGCCTAGCCCAAAACCATATCCTTCCTATTGCATCCGAAATACAACATGACAATATCACTTTCCTAATCTCATAGCATATTTCTAAGAAGTCCCCATGAAATACTATCTGTGTGTGTGTAAATGCGTATTTGAGCTTACATGAACTCATGTTAATTTATTAGCAAGAAATAGCAAACTGGAAAAGGGAATGCAGGACAGGCATTCTTTTTGTTTTATTTAGCTTTGGCGGGCAGACTAGGAAAGCTGTCTACACTGAAGGACAGACAAATTGTACTGAAAAAGGCAGAGGTCTGTGAGCAGGCAAACAGAATGAGCAAGCCTGGATTCAGAGAGTACCCGACAGGGAAGAGAACCTCAAACACAAACATTACAATCCAGTATTAATAGCATGTCATTCTCTAAATCATCTCAGCTCAAGCTCACAAGTCATTTGTCCCTTCTCTATTCCTCATCCCTCATCTTCCCCAGAGATAAGACCTCATAATACCTCAAGGTATTTAACAATATTTCATACTATTTCCTCCTCCCCATTTTGAGTACCAACAACTTTCTTCAATTAATTATTGCGGTCTTCTGGGTAATGACAGACTAACCTCTCGTCCTCCATGATCTATTTCTTCCACCATACAACTCATAAGTTCCAGATTAACATCCCTAATGTACAAATACTGACACAGTTCTGTCTAGAAATCTTCAATAGCTAAACACTCTAATATGAAGAAAATCCAAATTCCCTATCTTAGCATGGAAAACTCTCCCAAATCTGTTCCTTAATTACCCTTTCCAGGAACATCCCCTCTAGCTCCTAATAAAACATTTATTCATCAAATTCTCAATTAACCAAATTCTTATTTTCAGCATATAAATCCCTCTCCTGGAAATCTCTGCTCGAACCTTCAATTCTCACTCCTAGCTGTCAAAATTCTAGTTCAAGGGGCGCCTGGGTGGCTCAGTTGGTTAAGCAGCTGCCTTCGGCTCAGGTCATGATCCCGGGGTCCTGGGATCGAGCCCCGCATCGGGCTACTTGCTCTGCGGGAAGCCTGCTTCTCCCTCTCCCACTCCCCCTGCTTGCGTTCCCTTTTTTTTTTTTTTAAGATTTTATTTATTTATTTGACAGAGAGAAAGATAGCGAGAGCAGGAACACAAGCAGGGGGAGTGGGAGAGGGAGAAGCAGGCTTCCCGCTGAGCAGGGAGTCCGATACGGGGCTCGATCCCAGGACCCCGGGATCATGACCTGAGCTGAAGGCAGACGCTTAATGACTGAGCCACCCAGTCGCCTTGCGTTCCCTCTCTTGCTGTGTCTCTGTCAGATAAATAAATAAAATCTTAAAAAAAAAAAAAAAATTCTAGTTCAAGGATTTCTATCTTAAGAAAACTTTCCCAAATTTTGCCCCCAACTGGATGGGATGTCATCATCCTGTACATCTCCACAGTCTTCAGTTCAATCTCTAAAATGGATTGAACAGGGGCGCCTGGGTGGCTCAGTTGTTAAGCGTCTGCCTTCAACTCAGGTCATGATCCCGGGGTCCTGGGATCGAGCCCTGCATTGGGCTCCCTGTTCCGCGGGAAGCCTGCTTCTCCCTCTCCCTCTCCCCCTGCTTGTGTTCCCTGTCTCGCTGTCTCTGTCAAATAAATAAAATCTTTTAAAAAAATAAAAAAATAAAATGGATTGAACAGATTATTCCACCCGGTATTAATAATAACAATTAACAGTAACTAACATTAACTGAGAACTTCATCTGTACAAAATATTAATTTTGTATGCAAATTACTCACTGAATTCTCAAAACCTTTTAGGATAAATACTACAGCTGTAACTATGCTAAAGCTGAGGACACTGAGGTTCACAGGCTCTCAATGGCTGTCCAGCTCCTGGAGCTGGTACAAGCCATCTCACTCCAGAGCCCACTCCCTTAACCCCCGTGTGGACGTACTCAGTCATGTCTCCGTGCACTACCAGAGAGTAAGCAACTTGAGGTTCTCGGTCTAGCGTATAAAGCAACTTTATATTCCCACAGGACAAGGTTTGCATATTACACATGCTCACCAAATATTTAATAAAAGAATGAGCAAATGAATTAGTAAAAGTGGTATTATCCTTTATAGGTACTATACGCACAATTAAACAGGCCTCTCATAGAGCTTACTGCAGAGAGTGGTTCCAGGGATGTGAATTGCAGACAGTGATGGGAGAGCTACCTTCTTGAGCGGCTGGGTAGGACGTGCCCCGCAGAGGGCCTCCTGCACAGTTAAGGGCAACACCCAGATGCAGCACCATGCTGGGGGACTGCCAGGGCGTTCCGAAAGGAAGCAGAGCAACACCAAACCAGAGTCAGATGTGGGAGCTACATGCCGAGTCTGCGTACAAGCCTCTCCCCCAGTCTACTCTATCCAGCTAGGTCCCAGCCAGCAGAACCTCTAGAAAAAACTTTCTTTAGTCTCAGCAACATCCTACTCTGATGATACTCAAGTGTCATAGCTGAGCTTTAAAGGAGGTAAGAAGGTGACCAGACTTTGACACCACCAAGGGAGGAGTACCCTTCTCATCTCGTAGTGGAAACTGTTACGGTATATAAATACAACTCTAACTTCCAATACCTTGGAAGTCGCTCTACTTCTTTCCCTTTTATTTTCAGTGCTTTAAAATTTCTCTCCCAATCATGGACGGTAGAAAGATGCTTTTCCACTAGAGCTTCCATATCAACTTGCCCAATTACAATCCATTCCTATTTAAAGAATGAAAAACATTATTAGTAAAGAAACTGTACTAATATATTAACATTTAAAAGCTTAGGGTCCAACTACTAACACTGATAAAAAGGGACAAATGTAAGGTATTCATGTAAATTTCAACTTAAGTATGCAAATAAAGGCGTTACTGCAGAGCCTAAAGAATGAACAGAGGGAAAAAACTAATATAAAAAAGTACTGGGATCATAAAGCTTTTCTTAAGAGATCACAAAAACCCTTTTTTTAAGATTCTCTTCTCAAATTTGATGTATACACAGACTCACTTTGGCAAAGCCAACACTCCAAATCTGAAAGTATCCAGATCCAGTCAATTCTAGAAACCTAAACTATAGAAGAAGCATCACAAAGGCAGTTAAGAAACTGGTTGAATTCTCAGTCATCCGTCTCGGGAGCAACACAAACGGTGAATGAGCAAGGAATGCAGCTGGGGAGTATCTCTGGAGGGCTGGTAGGATTCACTCAAACAAAAGTCAAAAGTTACATCATCTTAATGACATTGCTTCACTCGAAGCTTTGCTCTCGATCCAAAGCATGAAGAAAAGGATATATTTTCCTAGGAGGAATTAAAATTGACATGACAGAATCCTGTCCCATTCCATGTTGATGCAACACCTAGTTTCTCAATTTGCAAATAGTCAAAGACAAAAAAAATCTTAGTATAACTTTTTTCTCATCTGTGGTATAAACGTAGGTTGTATACGAATCCTCAACTCTGACTCTCTGCCTTGCCGTATTTTTATATTACGACACACAAGATAAACTGTAGATCGCACATTTAATACTGATTCAATCAACCAGATGAAATGTTACAATAACAGAAAATTACATGTTCCATACCTTATGTTGTTGTAAAACAGCTGATAATCTCCTAAACAGATCTTCAGCTTTGCTGAAAATAGTCAAAAATCCAC
Source organism: Mirounga angustirostris (assembly GCF_029215605.1). Lineage (NCBI taxonomy): Eukaryota > Metazoa > Chordata > Mammalia > Carnivora > Phocidae > Mirounga > Mirounga angustirostris. Next base: position 125,266 of record NW_026991740.1, read on the forward strand.
TTGCATTTCTATCAATCATAACAGAAAAAATAGACTCATCGCCGGCCTCACCCACTCCCTTAAACTGATTGGGAATGCCGATGAACCTCTTCATTTCTCTGTAATATTTAGCCCGGATTTCTTCAAAAGGAGGCCTGAACTGTAACCGTCCCTGTCTAAAAACAAGTAAATAACTTTGAAGTAGAGGTATCAGAACACCGCAGACCGCGAACGAACCCGGGCCTCGCCCTTACTTGTAGGTCAGGTCCACGCGGATCTCGGGCAGGTGCTCGCTGAGAGCCTCCAGGCCCACCTGGTACTGATGCTCCAGAGCTTTGTACAGCTGGTGGTTCAGGTGCTGCCTCCACGCAATCATGTCACTCGCCTGGAACCCCTGACAAGGTTTAGCCACAGCTTTTACTTAAAAACCAGGTAGTAGAAGGCAGTTTCCATTTAAAGTTTATATCACAAAATAAAATTATAAGCAAAAACCAAACCAAACCCCTCAATCTCAACGTCTTCCAGCACGCAACTCCGTGGCTGCTACGCGTGGTGAGGCAGTTCACGGAGTCAGACGTGGACGTCTCTCGGCTCCTCAATACTACACTAAAGCTCCGCAAAACTGGACACATTGACTTAATGCCAAGTGGATTTTACATGGGGACTGTATTTTATGATGCTAAAAAAAATACAGTAACAGAAGCTGGCTTATTTTATGAACTTCTTGGTCCTCTTGCTAAAATTCCCATCAAATACAGCTCTTCTCTTCCCTTTCCACTCCATTGCACATTTTTAAGAAAATGATAAATTTAAAATATGAGGATGCTCAGGACAGTTTACACACTCTTTTGCCTCCATATAACCATAAGTATCTTGATTCTAATACTTTAATTTTTGTTTTTTCTTCAAGATCTGAGAACTGAAAAATGCATGTACTTATGCGGGACACCAAACTCATACTCAGCTAGGATCCCACTACCACCCACCACGCAGCGGGCTCTGTGCTAACCACTCTCATACACATCATCTCATATCAAGATGTGCATAGAACTGAAATTTTACCCAAAAAAAGGGAAAACATACTTAAAGAGCTATTTCAATTATTAGGCTTCTTGCCTAAACTCAGCTTTGTGTTCTATGGATGTCACGATCACCTAAAAGCAAACTAAGGAATGATAAAATTTAAGCACCAAGTCAGAGAAAATACAGAGTCTGAACTGAGAAATTTGACATTTCATAAGACAAATGGAAACTTTTTTTTTATCTATTGCCAATTTGTGGTCTTTGCATGTAATTCAGTAGAATTCTAAATTAGGAATTCATTAAAGTTTTTTCATCAATTTACAGATTCACATTCTGGAAAGGTGATACTCGAAGTGTAGACACCAAGTAAAGCATACTTCACCTGAGCTTCTACACTGGCTAATCCAGTTCTCAATTCTTGTAATCCATCTTTCCAACGCTGTTGCTGCCGAAGCAGATCAATATTCATAAGAACTACCACCTGTCAAAAATTAAAGCATAATAGTCTCATAGTATCCCTGGAAGAAGAGTAACTTTTCAGTGGAAAAACCTGACAGACAGCACCTTAACCAAGTGATCAAGTTAGCTCAACCTATAATAAGACACACGAAGACCTGACTGGCACCCTGACAAAGACAAAACAGCACCACCGTAAGATTTCTGTCAAAACTGCATCACCCCAATCTGATAAGAAAACACGGAGAGGCAGTCCACAAACAACTACAATATCAAGGTCATGAAACCAAGGAAAGCCTGAGGAGGAGGGGCCTGCAGAGCGTCTGGGACTCAGTGCAAGGCAGGAGCCTGAAAAGGACACGGGCGAGGAAGCTGGAAAATTCAAAGCCATCCTTCCCAGTTTTGATAAACGCACTACGGTGATACAAGTTGCTAACAACAGAGGGGTCGAAGGGCAAGTGTGAACTCCGTGCTATTTCTGCAACTTTAAATCGGTTAGGAAATTAGACTTAAAATAAAACGTATTTAAGATCATATCCCAATTATCACTTAAATAATACTAGTCATAGCCTATGCAACACTATAAATAAGACATACCTTCTCACAAAACGTAGTGTGCCATTTTCTCAGTTTTCTGTTTTCGGTGGCAAGTCGCTGAGCAGCATTTTGGAGTTTTTGGATGTAGCCTTCTAATTCTTTAGGATTATCCCAAGTAATCTGTGACTTTCCCCCACTTCCTGCTTTTGAATGCTAAGGTACAACAAACATCATTTAGCATTTCAATGCATTTCTCATTTCCTAAAGACTCAACAGACATCTTAAGTCCAGTTATCCCTAACACTGATCTGCAATAAAAAAGCATATAGTAATTTTTCCTTTTTATAAATGGTAAGGCAGTCTAGCAAAATTGAATAGCCCCATCCTTTCCAAGTTCTCCTCTTAGAGTGAAACAACCCTAGATGACACCACCACACACACACACACACACACACACACACACACACAGGAGCCGAAGGAGACAGACAACCTGGAGGCCTGGGGAACTGAGCAAACACAGCCACACGCTTCCTTACTGTCTGCCAAATATGCAGGACGGGCCAGGGGACAAGCCTCCACCCTGGAGCTACCTCCAGGAATGAACACACACACACAGCTACAGAAGAAGCCTGTTCCCTCTAGCCAATGGACTAGGAAAACAGTGGCCTAACAAAAGAAAACCTTTTTAGCAAACCCGCCCTACTGTGGCCAAACATGGATAGAAAAACCACCGCTCTGCAGAGAGCCAACCTTCCATCCATTGCTTGTCCAAAGCAGGCCGTGCTCCAAGTCCCCCGCCAAGGTAACACTGGTGGGGCTGAAGAGCCAGCGGGGCCTCACCGCCACCCCCCCCCCGCCCCCATCTGCTGCAGAAGAGCCGCAAGCCAGCCCCGTGCTTCCTCGCAGCCATATTAACAGGGCTCAGGAAGGAACTGAGGGGCGACAGGGCACTGCGAGCTGCCGGCGAGGCCAGAGGGGACACTGAGGTCCTGCTCCCCTCGTCAGAGGCAGCGCAAGGCCATGCTTCACCATCATCGGCGTGGTACCTGCAAGGCCCAGCAGAACACCGAGCACACACACTCACCCAGTCCAGTCCTCACGCTACAGTTCACTTTTTCAGAGAGAAACAATGCGCTACACAGAAGGGACCACCAACTCAACCCGCAGTGAATCCCCAGCTAAGACCACGAAGCCAGGAACACATGGAACCACATTCTTCAAGTGTTGAAGGACCTGCCAACCATGAATTTTGTACCTGGTGAAACATCCTTCAGGAAAGAGGGGGAATAAAAACATTCTCAGAAAAGGAAAACCAGGAGAATTTGTCTCCAGCAAACGTGCTCTTAAAGCCTGGCCAAAGGCAGTCCTCTCAGAAGAACTTCAAAAAGCAAAGGAAAACACAGGGATGAGGAAAATAAAGTATCCTTCTTCTCGTGAATTTCTTAAATCCTATTCGATGAAGTGAGTGTAGAAGATACTACACACTTAGGACAAATACATAAAAACTAGAGCGGGATGCAGGAGACCCTCACTCAATAGCTGAAAAATGTATGAAACTAACAAGGATAACAAATCCAACAGAATCCTCTGTGGATCAGCTGAAAAAGCATTTGCCTAGTAATTACCACACGCAACTTCCTGCTGTTATTACTAGACATTGTGAAATTAGTTAAACTAGAGGCCCTGCTCTCCAATGCAGTGAGTGGCCAGGGGACCAGGAAGAACCTCCATGTTCTTTGTCCTTCTTAGTTTCTATCTACTCTTCAGTCTCATTTAACAGATGCTAAATGCAATTATTTACTTCTCACAACCCAATCTCTCACAGAAGTATCAACAGATGCCACTGATTAGAGAAGAAAGAGTTCCGAAAGTACACAATTAAACACTACCTATTAGGTGGAAAATAATAAAATCTTATCCCACTTCCAAAACTGCCCTTGTAAATATGCCCAGAAAAAAAGTTTAAGGGTATATACCAGACTATTAACAATGGCCATCCCTTGGTGGTACAATTTTAAAACAATTTTTTTTTCTGTTTGTCAATGTTTTTTTTTTTTTTACTTTCCATTATAAACTCGTATTGAGCTTTGGCAATAAAAAACATATTTTTAATAAAATTTATGAGTTATGTGCCTTGTCGGAAACGTTCAGCCTGAGACCTGGTGTGCAGAAGAGTCAGCGGAGCAGGTCTACATGCTATCCCTCCAAAGGCCTGCTACCAACACAGACCCTTAGCTGGCACCTGACCCCCGCACCTAGGAGCTCCCCCGCCGCCCACGTTTACGACTGGCTCGCTGCACCGAAACAACATGGTTTACACTCAACACTGGATCCCCTCCTGGGAACCTGGAATTTTAGTACATGTTAGGCAGAAGACGCCTCCGTGTCTAGATCCCAGTAAACGCCTGGGCGCCGAGTTGCTAATGGTCTTCCCAGTAAGACACCATTTCACACTTATGACGGCTTGTTGCTGGGGGCTTGGGGGAGGGGTGGTGAAGAATGCCCTGTGTGACTCCACTGGGAGGGACTCTTGAGAGCTTGCGCCTGGTTTCCCCAAGACCTCACCCTCATTTACCTTTCCCTGTGCTGACTCTGCTCTGCATCCTCTTGCTGTAACAGATCATAATAAATCAGCTGTGGGGACAACTATACCCTGAATCCTATCAGTCCTCCTAGAAAATCCCAGAACCTGGGGGTAGTCTTGAGGAAGATCACAACTAGCAATCCACTTTAAAAAGAACAAGAAGAAAAGGGTATATTCCTCTTCTACTTATTTTTTTAAAATTTTATGTTTAAGACAAAAAATGTAGATTTCAAAAAGCCACCAGTCACATAGTAACAGTTTAAAAACTATTGTAGGTTTTTCTAATGCCAAATGGGTTAGATACGGCCACATAAATAAAAAAATAAATAAATACCAAATTATAAAATCAGGAGATGATGGAAAAGCACTCAAGACTCTGGTATATAAGGACCTCACGCTTCAGCAAATAAGTAAATATAATAGCACAACAACTGTATACTATAAAATATGAAATCAAATGATCAAACTCAGCACCTTAATATGTGAAACACTAACCATTTAAATCTACAGTTGGAAAAATGTTACTTGTTAAGAGTGAAGGAAGTCACTGGGAAACAAAATAAAGCCTTAGATCAACGTTAAGTGGAAGGGTATACTAAAAAACTAAAAAAAGAAATACCTCACATGTAAATTCTAATTCTAACAACACAAAAAGTCCATTTACCTTAATTATCTGTTCAAATGCTAATGCAGACTGTAGCATCATTGGTCTCTGACTTTGAATCATTTGTTGATCAATAGAATTGTAAAAATGTGCCACCTACAAAGTAGAAGTCCAATTAGCAATAATCAATAATAAATAACACACTTAATTTTTCATTTGTTTTTTTTTTTAAGATTTTATTTATTTATTTGAGAGAGAGAATGAGATAGAGAGAGCATGAGAGGGGAGAAGGTCAGAGGGAGAAGCAGACTCTCTGCCGAGCAGGGAGCCCGATGCGGGACTCGATCCCGGGACTCCAGGATCCTGACCTGAGCCGAAGGCAGTTGCTTAACCAACTGAGCCACCCAGGCGCCCTGTTTTCATTTTTAATTGAGTGGAAATATTAACTCTTCTCATGCTAAGATTTAAAAAAAATGTTTTTCATCTCTAATATAGCATTACGCATGTATTAATATACGCAGTCAACAATTATGTGTTGAGTTCCTGTGATTTGCCAAATCATGTCCTGGGGGCTGATTAAACAAAGACCATAAAACCCAGTTCCTGCAATCAAGAAGTTCACAATATCAAGGGAAATACAGAGGAAACCAGTAAAGCATGCTAAAAATGGAACCCTTCGTTCTTACAACTCTCCAAACCTGCTTCTTCCTTTCTCAGTACATAACACGTAATTTATTCATTTCTCAGACCAAAAAAACTTTGAGTTGTCCTTCACTTTTCTTTCACATCCCACATCCATGATGTCTACTAACTACACTCTTAAATACATACTAAACCCAGCCATGTCGCCCGCTTCCATGGGTCTCACACCAGTCCAAGCAGCCTCATCTCTTGACAAGACCAGTGCCTGTTTCCAGTCATGGCTTCCTACTGTCCTCTCAAAGCATTCAAAGAAGCCCGAATGGTCCTTCCTTAAACAGAAATCATACCATACCTGTGCCCACTCAAAAACTTCCAGTGACTCCCCAGTGGATTTAAGAATAAAATCCAAAATCCCAAAACTCTTACCTAAAATCTCCCAATGGCTTCCCAATATAGTCAGGAATAAAATCCAAATCCAAGACCCACGGCCCTCCCCCAGCACCAGCATCTTACATCAACTGGCGTCAGCCCCAGCACAAACCCTCAGTGCATGGCACCCAGGCTGGCCTCCCTGCTGCATCTCTAGGCCACCAAGGGAGTCTTGCCTCAGGAACTCGGCATGGAATCTGTTCCCTCCACACACACGTCTTCCCCCACACGCCTGCGGGGGAAGGCATTGTTCTGCTGCCACTCTGTCGCTCCTCTTCTCAGTGTTATAGCCTTCACCAAGGCCTACCCTGACCACTCTGTATCTTCCTGTTTTCTTTTTCTTCAAAGCACTCATCACTACCTAAAACTACCGACCTGTGTGTCTGCGATCTCCCAAATGAGAAGGACAGCTTCAGGAACAGTGTCTAGCAGGTAGAAGGCACACAGTATTACTTGGATTAATCAGTAAATCAAAAAACAGAAGTACCTGCACGGTACAGTGATGAACAAAAGAGGCCACTGTCAACTCTGTTAGGGGAAAAGGAGAAGTTCAGGGAAGTGGATCAAGTGGACACCACAGCGTGAGTCTAAAGAGTTTAAAAAGACTGTCTTTTAATCTTTGTATCCCTAGCACCTCACAAAATTCTTAGCCCAGAGTATGTGCTTAAAATATATGTCCTCACTGGAGCGCCTGGGTGTCTCAGTCGGTTTAGCATCCCATTCTTGATTTCAGCTCAAGTCATGGTGTCAGGGTTGTGAGATCGAGCTCTGCATCAGGCTCACGTGCTGGGTGTGGAGCCTACTTAAGATCCTCCCCCTCCCTCTCCCTCTCCCCCTGGGAGGGGCACATCTCTCTCTCTTAGGGGGAAAAAAAAAAAACTCCTAACTGATTTTATAGAGAGCCCTCTTCTTTCCACTAGTACATATGAAAATCTCTTTATTTGGTAGAGGATATCCACTGTACTATTCTGTACCACAGTAGTCGTCCAAGAAAAAGCCTAATCAAGAAAACGAGAAGCAGAAGAATACACACTCTTCCAGCAATCTGGTCTTACTACTATCTAACCAGCTCCTACTTCACCTCCCTATGCCAGCTACACACCCGCTCGTTAAGTAAAGGTTTACGTAAATAGATTCCCTCGGGGAAAGACAAAACTGTATGACCATTCCTTCACCGTTTGAGTTCCTATTGCGTTACACTAAGTACACGGGATACAAAAGTGAGCAAGCCTCTCTGCTTTTAAGGATGCAGTCCCTCTGTGTGAAATGCTCACCCACCCTACCCCTTGTGCTCCTGAGACAACATATGTCTAATCTTCCAGTCTCACACCAAACAGCATTCCTCTGTAAAGATTTAGCTGATACTCCCTCTACCCTCACCCAGCAAATAACTGAAAATTCCCACCTCTATGCTTTCATAGCACTTCCAAAAATCTCTAATAAAATACTCATAATAAATTAAATATTTTATCAATTTTTCAAATATCTGTCACCAGTATATAAACTGTAATGGAATAAATATGGGCTTTGGAGTCAGATTTGGTATCAAATCCCAGCTACATAACTTATTAGCTGTGTGGCATCGGAAAAGCTATGTTACGAATGTGATCCCCAATTCGATCAGTGAAAAATAGGGAGTGGGGGGTTGAATGGAAATAACATAAATAATCTATCCTCCAGAAGCCCTGATATTTAATGAGAACTCAATGTTTACTTTGCTCTCCCTGCTAGACCAGTGGTTCTCAACCATGGCTGATTTGCACCCAAGAGGACATTTGGCAATGACTGGAGACACTTCTGACTGTCAGGAGCAGACAGGTGCTCCTGCCCAGGGATGCTGCTAAAACACCCTACAACGCACATGACAGTCCCCAGGAAAAAGAACTGGTCCAAAATGTCCACAGTGCCGAGCCTGAGAACCATGTGCCAGAATATGATAGCAGTATATTCATTTTTATATCCCCACTATGCTGTGCTTGACAGTGCAGGTGCTCAGGGAATCTCTGCTGAAAGAATAAACAAGAGACCGAGATACACAAGACACTGCCCCTGCCTCTAAGATACTATTCCTGCCCACCACGATCTATTAATCAAGTGAGAGAAAAGATGAAAAAAATCCAGTACTCCATAAAGCATTCGAGAGTGATCTGCACACTGCATACAGAATAGGAAACAATCAACTAAAGAAAGACACACAAGAAATGACTTATGAGTGGGGAATTAAAGGATGACTTTGAGTTTTCTAATAAGAGGGGACAGAGATCCGTGCATGGAGACACATTCAGAGGGTAGGGAGTGGAAGCCACAGCTGATTAGGTTAGTTAGAGCATGATTAAGAAGGGCCTTGTGTTCTGCCCTAAGGAGACAGACAATGTGGCCATAATAGTTGGTTCTAAATAGAAAAATGATATGATGGCAAAGTGGTGAACAGCTAGACCTATGAAATGGCCAAAAATAGTGATCAGCCCATCAGCCTGGTAATTCTCTAAGAATCTGCCCCTCGAAGGCAAGCAAAAGACAGAGGGCCCTTTGACTAGAAGGTCCTTTAAGATCCATGCATACAACATGAAAGAAAAAGGAAAAAAAGAGAAATAACAGTTTATTTTTCCAAATGCTTTTAGAATGAATAACAGTAACAATCATACCATGAATTAATGAATTCCTATATAGATTTGCAAAGTAAATTTTGTAATGTAGTCATTTAGCAAACCATAATTTCCAAAGACTTGTGCTATTCTGTTAGCCTAAAAAACTCAAATTTAGAAAACGAACCCCTTAAAATATTGTAATGTAATGAACTCGGAATAGTCATATATTCAAAAATATAATGTCATACTTGTTTAAGAATAATTGCTTGCTTGCAGAATTTCTGTGCAATGTTTGCAACTTGCTGTATTTTGGCAGGAATAACAAAGCCAAGTGCAGAGAGCTGACGAACTTCTCTCAGAAGAATCACCAACCTATCTGAATAATGCACTCTTAATGATCCGTCGTTAGGATCCAATTCCATAATTCGACTATTAGCCTCGATACTACAAAATAAAATAAATAACTTTTTAAAATTCATGTTCTCACTCTTTTGACAGATGAAAAATGAAACAGTTTTTACAACTTTTCCGTAAATATAAAATTAACTCTAAGTAAAAAAAATTTTAATTATAGTTTTCAAGCAATCCTATTTTCACACAGTATCTCACAATTCAGATCTTGGTAATAAACTGCAATATCCAAAATACACCATCACATTAATATTTCAACCAAGCAGTTTTTGAAATCAGTAAAATCAATCTCTTAGCCTTCCACTCAGACTCAAAACTGGCATCATATTCACCATAAAGAGAAAAGGTTTTGATTCATTTTCCAAAGGGTACCTTAGGTATTTCTTTAGTCAGCCTACTTGGTTATTTAACGTGTTTATTAAAGGATCAATGATAAAGAACATCAAAATTGTAGGAGGAGAGATATTCAAATGTTTCATTCCTCTACTTTTGTTTCTCTAATGACTGTCCTTCGTGTTTCTTGTAAATGTTATAATAGCAATTTTTAAATCAGGGCACTCGAGTCAGCATGATTGTGAAAATACTGAGCTAAATTAATCAAGAAGTATTATAGTTTCATGACTTCCCTTACAGGATCAGGTTTACATAATACTTATTCCTTCAAATCACTTTCACAATTAAGAAAACGTAGGTCTTAGAAAGTAAGCTACTGAAAAGCAAAGAACAAAACTATCCCACCCATCTACCAACACATATAATAAAGCAGAATAAAAAGTAGATACTTCAAAGTGGCTTAGAATAATGATGTAGCCTCAACGTTCCTATAACATAACATACAGCCTGTCAGAAAATTTTAATGGTGATTTTTCTTTGCCTTTATTTGAAACTAATCTTCAAAACTACTTTCTACATACCAGCATATCCTGAAATATATTCTAAAACATGCTGATTCTATGGAACAATAAAGGGTTTTGCCCAGGAAAAAAAAAGCAGGAGTCCAAGTATTTCATGGCCAAATGGGAAACACTGGGTTGAACAGCATTCAACAGACTTCTTTACAGAAGTTCTCAATCCCTTGGCATGCTGTCACAGAGTGGATCTCCACCAGAGCTGCAGTGACAGAATTGTCAACATTTCCCAAAATTAGCTGATTAAAGAACTCTTCTTTTAGGTCTGGCGTATCTGTCATATTTTAGGTTGATAGTAGAAGGGGAAAGAGTTCAATGGCCTAAGGTTAGAATCATTACACCCCAGCACCTTCCGGTTCTTCTCTTCTTCCTCCACATCCAAAATGCAAGGTAAGGGAAAAAAACTATTTATTCAGTTTAAGAAGCTACCTCTTATGGCCTAATTATTCTTTGTAGCAGTATAGGCAAAATAAACAGAATTTCATAATATGGACAAAGCAACAAGTTACTTTTTTGAAAAGTAACAAGTTTCTAAAAACTAAAACATGACCAGTTTCTAAAAATACAGTAATATACTAAGGAAAGTTTACCTGAACAAAGAAACAATGATTTTTCCAGATCATCCATTTTAAATGTGCATTAAAATAATTAGGTTAACCAATTAAATTAGGTTCAATATCACTCAATAAGTGTTTACCAAACCCTTACCCTATGGTGGGCACCAAAGTAGTATTTCATAAAGAGATTACTTCCCACCTCAAGGAGCTTAAAATAATGAAATTTTATAGCTTACAGTGTGTGTGTATCCATGTAAATAATATTAATGTAAAAAGGTAGAAAAACATATATGAATACCAATACCAACACACCATGGGAGAGGAAAGCCTCATTCTAAAAGGAGAATCTGCAGACCTGAGAAACAGACACAAGAAGCAAGGCGGGCAGTCGACTAACTCTATCTTCCAAGTTCCCAACCTTAATGACTTAAAAGTTGATAATCAAAAACTAACAAAAAAATTTTTTAAGGAGCGGCAGCAAGTTTGGATAAAGGAGAGAACAGACAAAATTCGGTTAATACCATAAGAAACAAGATTCTTGCCCAGATGTCACTGTTTAGTGTACCTGTACTTACCACAAACCAGATCTGGAATCAGACAAACCAGACTGAATGTCCCGGGACCAATCGTCAAATTGTTCTTGTTCATACAGTTTAAACTGGTCTAAGAGATCTTCAGCACTTCGATGGAAAGATCGAAATCCTGACAAGTCAGATAAAAGAGCTTCTGCAATCTTGATAGTATCATCCACCTTAAAAAGTCACAACACAAGAATATTACAAGAATATATTAATACTTACTACAAAATTGTCATAAAACGAACCACCTTCTCTTCAGAAATTACTTTCCCATTCACCTATAAACAGTAGGAGAGAAGATTTGCCAGCAAATGTGAGAAGATCAACCCCTACTTTGCTTCTGACTTGTACAACTCAGGATAGCAAAACACAGGTGTAAGGCATACGAGGCCTAATCAGGAGGGTGAGATGAGGGAGATTCAGGTGAGACCCCCACGAATTCAGCAATGCTTTTACACATGTGCAGCAATAATGTGGTCCTTTGCTTAGTGCTCTGGGGAAGAGCTCACACATACCTGCCAATCTGAAGGGCAATTAGAGGAAAGAAATGTCTTTCTTCCACAACTGTACACAGAACGTGATAGCACTTTGGAAAGCTGACTGACAAAACTGGATAGAATATTCCAGAAAACAGAACATCAAAAACACAACCTTGAATAAGTAGAACTCTCCAACATGCTAGCCTTTATAATACTCTATGTCTGCTTGCTCTTAATCACAGACCATAACCAATGAATAACCATTATGTGAGTCAGATGGAAGACATTGTACATAAGAATCTTAGATCAATTTTGATAATACCAAAATATTAAAATAGTAGCTGTTAAATCCATAAATTGCTGACCCTAATCTTAGGCAATATCATAATTACATTTCACCTTTCCTTTAATTTCCTTTCAACCTAGAATGATTTACCTACATAAACATACTTGCCGATAGACTTTGCAACTACAAAGATTTTGCAGTGATAATCTCAAAGGATTAAAAAAATCATTTGAAAATATAGAAAAGATGATTTCCTCTTCAATATTTTCTTAAGAAGGCACTTTATGTGGAACAACTGCACCTGAATGATAAAGGATGTGCTAGTTATCTCTACATAAAAAATGAGCGGACCATTCAAACCTCCCCTGTACACTTTTTTAGAATTCTACACTTCACATGAAAATTAGACGGAAATGCCAAAGAAAGCAGAGATTTTTTTTTCATTTTTTCACTAGAGTTCTAGAGTGCCTTCCATATTAATTTAGCAGATTTTACAATTAGTGTTCCTCAACATCTATTAAAACTAATACCTTCAGTTCCAACTGGCGAACCCAAACTATATTATTAACAACTTCCGAAAGGTTTTTGCCAGAAAGTGGTCCAGATGCTTCACCAGGAACTCCTCGGCATCGATTCTCAAAGTCTAACCGAAAATCTGTAAAAATTTAAGTCAAATAAATGATTATACACATTCAATCAAGATTCCTAAGTGCCTTCCATGCACCAAGTACTAAGTGAAAGGTTGTGGAAAGAAAAATTCTAAGACTTGGTCCTTTACCCTCAGGGACTTTACCATGCATCAAATGAGACAGAGAAAGAAAATAACTAGTTAATTTTTAAAATCTGTAATTTATAACAAATATAGTAAATTAATCTTCAGCATATAATGTTATAAAATACAGTCCTAATCCTAAATGGTATACAAGAAAAAGTAACCTACAAAAATATTTTCTCAAGCAAACACTATAATCTCTCATAAACTTTTACCTTTAACTGAGTCCACAAGTCTTGCCAGCAAAGTTTCTCTTTCTAACATCAATTCTTTACTTATAGTTGGACGCTTCACCAACTCTTTATATTTCAGAAATGCTTGAAGAAGCTAACATAAAATAAAAAAGTACATGTTCATCCTAAGTCGATCAACTTGGTAAATACATAAATATCTCCCAAAATAGCTTAAGGGAAATAGTAAAAATAAAATATTTCAATATTTTACCTGCTGTGGACTATCCTGAATTTCTGAAATATAATTTTTCAATTTTCCTGCTATTTTTTGTTCCGCAGGTGCAATAATTTTTTCATATTGAGACACTGCAGCTTTCCATAAAGGCTAAAACAAATTAATATTATTAGACTTTTAATATTTCCAATATTTACCTTTGAGAAGAACAATACAAACAGGAAGTTACAGAGACAAAAACATATATATTCGTACCTCAGTATATGGATTATACTGCACAGGATTCAGGCCAGTAAAAGGTTCAAATACTCGAGTCAGGCATATGATCTTCTCTTCACTGGCAGGTAAAAAATAAAGAAGTTTCTCATGAATTGTTCTAACAGCCAAAACCTAAAACATAAAATAGTAAAACAACAAATTTATTTAAATTGATAAATCTGCACAAATAGTTCTAGAGTCTACATATATTTGGCAAGAGTTTCTTTAAACTAGGTTCACTGAAATGAATACAACAAACTGTAATCTTGAGAATTACTACTCATCAATAGTCAAAGTGGTGCTCAAAGACATCATTACATCATAATGCTACTATCAATTAACGTGTTCAAACCTGGTGAAAACACACAAAATCTAAATACGGTTAAACTGTGTTTAAGTTCATTTAAGTAACGTTTTAGAGTCCTTAATATAGTAAAAAGAACTTCTGATTTTCATTATTCTGCATTAAATTGTACCTCTGACAATGAAATAATATGCTAACAACCCTATTATGTATAAATTACAAATAGCTGGGAAACAAATTGTTGTATTTTGTATTTAAAACTTCCACCAAGAGCGGCACCTGCCTGACACAGTTGGTAGAGCACGCGACCCTTAATATCAGGGTTGTGAGTTCAAGCCCCACATTGGGTGTACAGCCGACTTTAAAAAAAAATGTGTATAGTTTAAATGAATAAAATGTGTAGTATTTCTATTTAAAAATAAATATATAAAATTTCCAACAATTAAAAGGCAATCAAAAAGGTTAAGTAAAAACACTATAACCTTTCATTTGAGATGGAAAGAGGAGTATATACTATTGATTTTTTTTCTTGCTAAAAACAAAAATACCAATGTAACAACCCTGTCTACTGAGAAGGCCTAAAAGCATTGATAACTAAGTTATCAATGACAATATTTTCCCAACCAGATTGTTGCTGCTAAATACCATTTTCACTAAAAGGAACAAGGCTCTTGAGAGAAATGACTAATTCCAGGAGTGAGGCAAAAAATGTCCAAGATGGGCTGGTATATTTTGGGGGGGCCTAAAAGTAAGGAAGTTGTCAAAGAAATACTGGATTCATGTCAAAATAACACAAGAGCCAACTTAAATGGGCATTCACTGCCCAAAGATGGAACAATTTGAGGATAATAATAACCACGATAGACTGAAACTCATAAAAACTCATGGCTTTGTAATAATACTAGCAAGAAAACATTCCATTAAGTGCCTATGGAACTTACTATGAAACTAACTTATTATTCACTGTTCTAACAAGTGATAAATCAAAGAAAAAAGGTAATTGTGTCTACTGCCATTCAGAGTAACTAAAAAACTGATGACAAAAAGTTCTTCCGTCGTTACCAGTAATGCAGAAAGAACAACGGAACTGGAGAATCTATGTCACAACTGCTCAAGATCATCGGTGGCTGGTAAGTCACTTAGAAGAGCTGAAGGAAGAGCATCATAAGGAGAGCCAAGAGCAAACTGACCTCCCTGCCAGTGGGAAAACGAGGCTGTGTGCCTCCTGACGTATCGGGTAGGGATCACACAGCAGCACCCGTCAAGCAGCCGGATTCCAGTAAACTAACTAAGGATTTTCTGAAACAATCAGGACAACTGAACATTGGTTAAATACAAAATGATACTAGGAAAATATTGTCATTTTGTTGAGCGTGATGGTGGTGTTGTGGTTGTTTTAAGGGTGTAAGTATATGGTTTCTTGGCTTGGCTTTAAAAATACTCCAAAAAAAGGGAAGGCAGGGAGACAAAGATGGAACAGAAACTGAGTAATGCCAGTGGCTGTTGAGATCAAGAGGTGGATACACGGGCATTCGTTACACTATTTCACTTTTGTGCATGTTTCAAATTTTTCATAATGAAAAAGGTTTTTTAAAAAATCCCCAAAGAACTATGAGCACGAAGGGGAAAAGTCAGCTTTGCAATCTTTGTATATTCTCATTTTGCTAGCCCCTCAAGCTAAATGCGTAAGTTCTATACTGAAACTTGTAACCTATGTAGATTAAACAGTTCTTCCATCCATATTTCCACTGAGTACTCCCTGAAAAGCTGTCCCCGCTTCATCACAATTTCAATAGCCAAGAGAATGTCTGAGAGCTTCTATACCTGGACAGGGAGCTGATTATCTTTTTCACAACAGAGAAGTACAGCTTACAAGGTGAGCAGTCACACACCAAAGAAAAAGCAAGCAGGTGGAAACCAGCAGCTAGTTGGGCACCAGTCACATGACTGCGAAAAATTATCTCACACGAACTTTAATTCTTATTCTCTCCCCAAAACATAAATAACTCCTATCAGATGTGTACTACTTACTAATTATAAAATATATTCACAAACAGGTGAGAACCCCCTCCATACTTATGTCAAAGACCCAAGTAATCAAATGATACCTCTTCGAGGCGTTTGCCAAGTTTGTCAAGTGTTTCAGGGAAGTATTTCTCATTTTTCCATGGATGAGGGACATAGCGCTGCCACGCCTGACCTGTTAGGTGATTACAGGCGGCCACCCACTGTTCACAAATTGAAATACCAGCTTTCAGATTGTCTTTCACGAGATGATAAGGATCTTCCCACAGATTCAAAGTTCCCAATTTTTTCTGAACAAATCTTCCAAATGAACCACCTAATAAAAGAGAAAGCAAATTTTTTAATGGAACTGTGTTTTTACTGAATAATTACAGAATACACGCTTATGACAAAAATATACAAATTAGCAAACTAAGGATCTATGAAATACTATATGCATATCCTTAGACTCAAAACAAGTATTTTTCAAAACACATGCACATAATTTCTTTGTATTTTCACATCTTTCAAGGTATTATGTGCATCTCTCAAGTGCAAAAATACATATAATTTTTTCAAAAGTCTACACTACTGTATGGAGGTAACATTATATAACCAATTCTCAATCACTATTTGTCTCTACTCCTACATTACAAACAATGCTGCAATAACTATCCTTATACATATACCTTTATGCACTTGTCTAATATTTCCTGAGAATAATAAAGAGAATGGTATTTTCTAGGTCAAAAAGTATATGCACTTCAATACTAACAAGTAAACCAATACATACTAAAGACTTTTGAGACCATTACAAAATAAAGTTTAAATTAATACAGGTACAGGGACTAAAAATCTATGTAAATTTACTTGCATTAATGGTCAAAGAATTTGACACATGATTTAAATTAACCACCTATATACAAATTTATATTTAAATAATTCTGTATGATTTGCTCTAAGCATTACTCTAAGCAACAATTATTACATTAAGGAGCATTTTCAGTAAGGGCTTGAAGGAAAAACTAGAAAAACAAAGTAAGACAGGCTTCCAAAGTTTCAAAAGTTTGCTTCTTTAACAGTACCTATGATATCTAAGAGATGTAACATTCGTGACTCAGGATAGTGATCATGCTCTGTTTGTCTCCACACATCATCTACAACATCCCGAGTGGTCTCCACCAAGTCAACCACCTCCAATAAGGAGAGACCGTCCAAGTTATAAAATTCCTAAAACCAAAAGGCATTCATTTTTAAACATAATGATAACTATACTTTCGTCAATATAGTCAACTTGTTCCCAGACTTTTCAATTACTACAATTCTAACACCTGCGATATCATTTCCTCCTCCTTTTTCTACCAGACGATGTGTTACTTCTTTATGCAAATACCCTACAAGTTCCTTTACAAACATAAATATCAGGAAAGCCAGAAGAAAAAATAAGAATTGCAAAGTCTATTCATTTATGTTTGCCCTTGACCTAATTTTCTTCAAGTCTGGATTCATTTCTTGCAGCTCCTGAAAGGAGGCGGTTCTAACACCAGACAGACATTACCCACACTAGCTCCCATATGTTGTCACTCATGGACTGCACTGCATGTTACCCGTAATGCAATCACAGCTCAAGGTTTGTGATTTTACATTCCATCATGACAAAAAAAAGTTTAAAACCATTTCAAACATTTCACTAAAATGATACTATTGAAATAATACTGGGAACAAATAAAAAATTACTATTTATTGTGAAAAGAATAGACTTTTTTGTAACCATATTTAAAGTGGTCACTTATTTAACCTCTAGGAATATTTCGAAGAATAATCAATCAAGTATAAAACTAAGACTTTTCATATTTGGGATTACTTCAAAATGCTAACTTGAATAAACTGAACATTCCTTTAAAAGAACGTATTACCTCCATGTAGATAAACCTCTCTGAGTACATTAGGCTTTTGCTTTTCCCTATGTACCTGCAGAAAAGCAATTCTGTTTTTGAGAAAAATATTTACTAGAGATTAGAATCTAACTTTCTTAAAAGTTTCGGTTTTTAAGTTGTGTACATGTTAAATGCACACTTCAAGGAAACCTGTTATGTATTAAGGATATATTTTGTTTACAACCATCAAATAATAATGTCAAAACAAAGGTAAATCTAGTGAAAACTGAATCCTAAAGTACTTTTATCAAAAGTCTGAAATATAACTATATAGGAATCACATACTCTTGCAACTGTTTCAAATAATTCTTTAAAATAACTGGCTCTTTCTTTATTAATCTGTTTATTTCCACGATGAGCTTGTTCTACCCAAAACTGGAACTCATCACTTGGTGTTAGAATACCTGAAAAGGTGAGAAGGAAAAAAAGAAATATCAGTACAAAATGAAAAGCCAGAAAATTATCTGGTTCATTTGATTTTGCCTATTTCCTGTGCTCATGAAGATGTGCGGAAAATCAGCCTTATAATTTCTATCGACAGAAAGTTCTTCCTTAAATCCACCAAGTACAACTAACAGTACACCAAATGTATACTTCACAGATTTGTCGCTCAGTATGTTTCCCATATGTTTTTGTACACCATCCATCTCTACACAGTCAGTCTACACCTTCTACCCGAAAGGCTGTTTCTCCAACACAAGGCTTTCCATCACGATTCATGTTCGGGAATACCATCCAAATTAGAAATGATGACAATTTAATCAATCAACGCCCACAATTTAATTTCAAAATATAAGCAAATTAAAATAATTTTACTTTTTAATTTGTTTTTATATTTCCCAATGAATTGGACAATTTCTAGTTGCTTAATCACATGCTGGAAAAGTGCACTATTCTTTCTGGGTCTATGGTATTCAAAAAGCATCTAATTTACTGTTCAAAAAAGTGTAAAACTGTATCCAATATTGTAAAATAATGATTAGTGTAGGTCATTCATTTCATATTAATTGTTCACATAAGTAATATTTATAGCTAGAATAAAATTATAATTGGCTTCAGATAAAATGCGTTTCTAAAATAAAAATCAATTATCTTTGCAAAGTAGATGATTAGGGTCAATCCTCCTTTTTCATGGATGTGGATTTATGAATTCATCCATTTCCTAACATTTATTTGTATCTAAAATCAATGCTTGCAATGCTTTCATGGTCATCCACAGACATGCACAGAGCAATGAAAAATTGGGAGTTACCCCGCATACACGTTCCCAGGCTGAACAAGGTAACACTGCCTTCGTGTTTCCTATCTCCTACCATAAACAAGTATCCTTTCTGTAACCTATTCAGTTGGATGTTTTCCTCATTTTTTGTGCATTTTATTGGTCATTTCTCTGTTTAAGATGGCTCCCAAGCATAGTGCTGAAGTGCTGTCCAGTGTTGCCAAGGACAAGAACACTATGATGTGACCTCCAGAGAGAGAATACTTGTGTCAGGGATGTTTCCTTCATGCATGAGTTACAGTGCTGCAGGCCATGAGGCCTATGGTAATTAATCAACAATCTATATCAAAAAATCAACAATCTATATTAAAAAAGTGTTAATTATATTAAAACAGAAACACACGTAAAATATATTAAAAACAGAAACATACAAAATAGGGTTACATGTTGATAAGTCAATAAAAATGTTACAACCAGAGGCTCACAGGAACCTAACTTTGTTTTTCCCCTAGGACCAAGAGTTCAGTATTTACTAATTCAATATTCACAGTGAGTTTACAGAACATAACTACTGCAAATAATGAGAGACAACTATATTCTATGTCCATGAATTGCATATTGTTAAAGATTACATTTTCTTCCTCTCAAAATCCATGTAAATCTATTCATTTAAAAGGCTGAAGCTCAGAGAAGATCCAAAAGTGTGGAAATAAATCTGTGAAAAAATATATTAATTTACTAAGGTATTAATAAGAAAATTGTTTTGACTTTCTTTCATTAAGCTACGGTTCTATACCTCGTGTATCATCTTCCTTAAATTTCAATTTTGATGAGTTAATGTCTGATCTTCGTAGAACTATACCCAACCCAGTTTCTAGTTCACTCAAAAGATTCTGAAGTTTGGGATCAAAGTTTCTGCTCCATTCCTGATCCTAAAGAAAAACAGACAAGAGCAAACATTGATCAAAAGTTTTCCAATCAAACTGGCTTCCTTAAAATACTGTTGAGAGAAATAAGTCAAAATACATCTGTTTCACTCAAAGCCTGCCACTGCCCTCTGTCTCATAAGGGAGGAAAAAAAGGCCTTTCAACAGTTAAAACTTTATAAAATAATTTATTATATAGCAACTTAAGAGCTGATGTGGATTACATTTATCTCTTTCTCCCATTTCTCTATTTGTCCACAAAGCTGACTTTAATTTTTTTTATAATTTTTATAACATTTAAAAAACTAAAATACTAATGATATTAACAGCAAATAAAATATTTCTTTGTTTATAAAGACATTTATACAAATACCTAGCTTTAAAAAAAACGACCATACAGCTCCTTTAATTTACATACCTTTAACAACATTGGTGCAAATATTTGCCGTACTGCTTGGTAAAGAGAATTTATAGGTGATTCTAACATAGATGAAACAAGAATGTTATTATGTAGATTCTGATCAGTAATTACTTCAGGTCGCAGCTTGAAAAACACCAGCACTTTATCTTTTGTGTCAGCAAAATCAATCTAAGTGATAAACAAATGATTTTTATGTTACTTTCATGAAACTATTTGAAAGAAATGTTCCCCTAAAACTGTTCTATTACTGTATTTTTTATCCCTTGGAAAAAACAGTTACTTTAAAATAATCACAGTACATTACAACCAATCTATCTCTGCTCTTTAAGAGCATCTGGGTTTTAAAATGTATCCCCACTTGTAAGTGACTGTATCCTAAAGCTACTGTGACAAGTGGCTTATAAACAGAAAGTACTATATAAATATTGTGGACATATACTGCTAACTACTCCACTCCAACCAGATTCAGTAATACTACAGATCAAAGTTGTGTGCCCCAGGTACAAACTGATTAGTAGTACATGTCGCCACTCTATTCCAAAAAGTCTAAATCAAGAATGTTGATTACCCTCTTACCTGAAACTAGCATTTTAAAAGGTGTTTAAGTCATATTTAAACTCAAAGCTACCAAAACAGACTTAAGTTGTCTATCTCCTAGGTTTATCTTTATCTGAATAAAAAAATTTTTCCTTAAAGTATTTGAGCATCAAACTTTTTAAGTTGTATAACTAGAATATTTAAAATTGGAACTGGATGAGCTAAATTGGAAGTCACTAAAGCAACCATGTGTAAAATAGGTCAGTTCACAGTAATTAGTTCATTAGCTGAAAAGTGTATTACGCAAAAGAAGTTTTTGCGTTATGTATGCATTTTCACAGTTGCTCTCATTTCTTTTTCCAGAGAGAGAAGTATATGTATTAAAGAGCTTTCAAACAAGTTCACTGCTGTGCATGAAAAGCCCTTATAGATGAGTGAGATTTCATGCTACTTTTCTTTTACCCTAATCATTATATTTTTTAGGCACAAGGAGGGAACTGGCATTTACTCAAACTCTGCATTTCTCAAAATCTCATTTGCATACACTAAAATTCTATTGCTAGTATGATCATTTTATTCCAATTACAAGCGAGAACAAGCTACAGATACGTAGATTTGAAAAATTCACTCTTTAGTTGTTAAATAGTACACACCCCTGTACTCTCTTTCTCCCACCTACCTGAGAAAGAAAATTCAGAAAATATACATTTTATCATTTGAAAACAGTAACCACAGTCACTGTCAAAGGCTCCCTGGCCATCAGTCAGGATGATGAGTTTTGTCCTAAGCAAAGTCAGAGCTAAAGCAAAGGATCAGTTGACTACAGCTGCTCCTCATTCCCAAGAAAAGGAAAACAGAACCAGCACTCCCAGCTGCCTCTCCTGCCAGTTTCCCTATCAGTGGCAACTACGATTTTCCCTTAACTGACGCAATTTTGATAGCTATTAATTCAGAGTACAAAGATTTTATTTTTTGAGACTGTAAAATAACTCTACCACCTACTGGGATCCATCAGGCATCAGCCTACCACAACCTGCTGCCTGTTTTTGTACAGCCCACAAGCTAGGTTTTTAAAAAATGAAGAGGGGCGCCTGGCTGGCTCAGTTGAGAGAGCTTGCTATTCTTGATCTGGGGGTTGTGGGTTCGAACCCCACACTGGGTGTAGAGATTACTTAAAAATAAAATCTTAAAAAAAAATCAAAACAACAACATTTCATGACAAATAAAAATTACAAGAAATTCAATTATCAGTGCCCATAAATAAAGTTTTATTAGAACACAGTCATATTCATTTAAACATTATGTAGGACTGCTTCCATAATACAACAGCAGAGCTGTAACTTCAACAGAGACCTTACCGCCTACAAAGCCTAAAATATGTATTATCTGGCTCATCACAGAAAAAGTTTGCCAACCTCTTTCCTAAAGCATAAACCAGATCGCATCTGTCTTGTTTAAGATTACCAATGGACTTTCTGTTTCAACCTAAATGGTGTCCAAGGTTCTAAATGATCAGCCCATGTTGTCATCTTCCATGCTCTCCAGTCATCCATTAAACTTCTGCAATCACTGAATTTTTTTTGCCTGGCCCTTGAAATCTAGGTGAGACCAGCTCAGGGCCTCAGTACTTATCTTCCGCTTAGAACACTCTTCCTCTAAATCTTCGGTCTGCCTACAGCTCATCAACCAAATCTCACTTCAAAGCTCACTAATCCAGACAGGTAGCCCCTCCCCCTCCATTTTAATGCACTTCCCCAGCCCACCCCCATCAGTACTTTAACATTACTCTATTTTGATTTTTTTTTTTTAAGATTTTTATTTAAGAGAGAGAGGGCACAAGCAGGGGGAGCAGCAGAGGGAGAGGCAGACTCCCTACTGAGCAGGGAGCCCGATGCGGGACTTGATCCCAGGACCCTGGGATCATGACCTGAGCCGAAGTCAGTCACCCAACAGACTGAGACACCCAGACACCCTTCTATTTGGATCTTAACCGCACTTATCAATGCCCAAAATTATGTTACATTTATGTATCTGCATGCACATGTGTAGCCAATCTCTGTGCACTGAAATTCTACTCCTTGAAGACAATTTCTGCCATATTCATGGCTTTATTCCAAGCACCCTGTACAGGGCCAGGCCCATCGTAAGTACTCAATATTTATTAACTTATTGAATCATGTTGACTGTCACACATCCACAGTACAACATAAGACACAACAAAACACTCCAAGCCTAACTGGAAGTCTGTAGTGTGGTATATGACTAAATATATAATATGTTGCTGGGCTCTAGTACCAACAGCATTAACTTGAAAGAGTTGTTGCTTCAGGACACCTGAAGCATCGGTTAAGTCAGGTGGCTCGGCCGGTTAAGCATCTGCCTTTGGCTCAAGTGATGATCTCAGGGTTCTGGGACTGAGCCCCACACTGGGATCCCTGCTCAGTGGGGAGTCTCCGGCTCCCTCTGCCCTCTACCCTGTTCTCGTGCTCTCTCTCACTGTCAAAAAAAAAAGTTAGCACTTCCATTTTCAGTACCCAACCCAAGATACATTTTCAGCAATCCAAACCCTTCCTCAGCCTGTGTTCCCTGGACTACACTCTGTTTAAACGTGCAGCGGCATTTACAAGTGTACCTTGATTTTGTAGTTTGAGTGGTGTAGGTCACCTCAGGCCACCGGAGGCGGCTCTGGAAGGCAGAGGCAGAGACCCCCATTCTGAATCCTACCACAGTTAGAGCAGTGGAGATCCTACCACTTGGGATGGGACCTTTGTGCCTTACTTCCTTTTGTCATAAAATGGAAATAAAGACAATCCCTCTCTACAGCGTTGCGGGGAATGATGAATGAGCCCGTGCGCGTAAGGGGCGTAGAGCAGCCCTGACAGTGTCTTCGAAACGCATGGAGCCTAGCAAAGTGCCCTGCATGTGCTGAGCTCAAAATCAAAGTTTATTGAAGAGAATCAAATTACATCCAAGACTAGACTCCTACTGAATGGGGTGAATGACTCAATCATGGAACAAAAATGCACCCAAGGTTTGCTGCGCGTGAAGACTCTGCTGGACTCCGGATACCAACCCTCCCCTCGAGTCCATTTAAGCTCAGCGCATACCCCAAAAGACAGGGAGGAGAAAAACTGGTTTGGTAAGTAAGATGGAGGTCTTCTTTTTAGTTGTAGCGTTTAAGAGCGAAGCAAAACGAGGAGAGCACAGAGGTGCTCTGCTCGGGTGCGCGGGTGCAGATCAGCACAGCGGGGGGTGTACCCCGGGGGAGGGGGCCCACACCTGGGGGGGGCTGAGGGATGAGGGAGGCCCGGCTGCGGAGGAGGCCCGAGGGGGAAGGACCCCCAAGAGGAGGACAGGAGGAGGGGAGGGCCGGGCGGGGCCCGCTGGGGGGGGTCCCCTGGGGGAGGCTGACAGGTGACTGAGGGGGTCCCTGAGGGGGCCGGGCAGGGCCCGCTCCGGGGGGTGGGCCCAGCGGGGAGGCCTGGGGGGGGTCTGGCTCCGGGGGGAGCCCGAGGGGCGGGTCCCGGGGGGGGCCGGGCAGGGCCCGCTCCGGGGGGTGGGCCCAGCGGGGAGGCCGGGGGGGGGTCTGGCTCCGGGGGGAGCCCGAGTGGGGGGTCCCGGGGGGGGCCGGGCAGGGCCCGCTCCGGGGGGTGGGCCCAGCGGGGAGGCCGGGGGGGGGTCTGGCTCCGGGGGGAGCCCGAGTGGGGGGTCCCGGGGGGGGCCGGGCAGGGCCCGCTCCGGGGGGTGGTCCCAGCGGGGAGGCCGGGGGGGGGTCTGGCTCCGGGGGGAGCCCGAGTGGGGGGCCCCTTAGGGGGGCCGGGCAGGGCCCGCTCCGGGGGGTGGTCCCAGCGGGGAGGCCCGGGGGGTCTGGCTCCGGGGGGAGCCGGGCAGGGCCCGCTCCGGGGGGTGGTCCCAGCGGGGAGGCCGGGGGGGGGTCTGGCTCCGGGGGGAGCCCGAGTGGGGGGTCCCGGGGGGGGCCGGGCAGGGCCCGCTCCGGGGGGTGGTCCCAGCGGGGAGGCCCGGGGGGTCTGGCTCCGGGGGGAGCCCGAGGGGCGGGTCCCGGGGGGGTGGCCGGGGGCGGAGGTGGCGGCGCCCGTACCGCGTTGGAGAAGGAGACGCCGGCGTCGGTGCGCTGCACCCGGAGGAGCATCTGGTTGCCGTCGTCCAGGAAGTTGTTGATTTCAGGGCAGCTGTACGTCAGCGGCTGGTCCCAGGGCTCCGACACCAGTCCGAAGTAATTCTGGGTCGTGGTCAAGAGGAAGACCTTCCGCACGTCGCCGCTGCCGCCCGCCATGGCGGCGGCCAGGCCGGAGGAAGACAGCGGCCCCCCGCCGCCGCCGCCGCCGGAGCCCACCTGCGCCCACACGCGCAGCCCGCCGGCCGGCCCGCAAGCCTTCGCGGGCGCCAGCGCCGGTCGCTATGGCGACGGAGCCCGACGTCGGCGCGGCCGCGCGCACGCCGTGGACGTTCGCGCTCGGGCACGCGCACGCACCGTCCTCGGAGGCCGGCGGCCGCAGTGGCGCCGGGGAGCTGCTCCCGGTGCTGCGGTCGGTCCTGAGGGGTCCGGGCAGCTGTGTGCCGGGTCGCAAAGCCTGCCGTTCATTCTTCGTGCGGGTTTCCCGTAGCGGATTGTTGGAAGCGACGCAGGCAGTGGCGCCGCGTGCCCCGGAGTCCGGGCGGCTGGGCCCTGGGGCTGCCGCCGGCGGCGCCGGGCTCCCCATCTGCGAAATGGGCCGGCGCCGGGCGGGTTGCCGCGCGGACTCGAAGAGACGGCTCTTCGCAGGGGCTGCCCAAGAGCAGGGGTTGAGCACGCGGTTCATTCCCTGGCTGCGTCTTCCCGCCCCTTTCTGTGGGGCTTCATTTCCCGCCAGTCCCTCCCCCCGGTTCAGAAAAAAATGCAACCCCTCGTTTTTCACCACGACCGTCACCCGAACACGCAGCCACGTTTGTGAAATAACCAAAACGTACGGTGATACCTGTTAACTAGTTCTATAACACGCACAACCAATACCCAGTACTGAAGAAATACAGGAGTAAGATCGGGCTCTTTCGTTTTCTTCGCCGGCATCACCGTAAACTACTGAACTGCTGGTCTTTCACTCTGGTGCTGTGAATTCAAGAATCAGCTGAAGTGGGCTGCATGCTGCTGCGTGCCCAGTAATGGACCAGGCCCTGGACACACAGGCCCTGCCCTTAAAGGGTTTTGTAGTCTAGTCAGGCGTCATCTTGCCTCCGGTTCGAGCCTTCATCCTAAGGAGCTCGAACAGAGATTTTTTTTTTTTTTAAGATTTTATTTATCTATTTGACACAGAGAGAGAAAGCACAAGTAAGCAGAGAGGCAGGCAGACAGAGAGAGGGAGAAGCAGGCTCTCCACCGAGCAGGGAGCCGGACGTGGGGCTCGATCCCAGGACCCCGGGATCACGACCTGAGCCGAAGGCAGCCGCTTAACGACTGAGCCACCCAGGCGCCCCTAGATTTTTTTCTTAATTTGCATTCAGTAACCACAACTTCCTCGTAAAACTATATTCTTTTATCAGTGGAAAGAGGGTCTTTTTATCTGCTGAGCATCTTGAGTAAGATTTGGGGGTGAGAACTCAAGAAAGCGGAACCGCTGTGAATTGTAAAGGGAAATGAATTTAAATTCTCATGAAATCATCCACGAAGTGGGAGAGAGGAGTGCATGAATTGGGATGCTGGCCACTGGATGGGAAAAAATCCAAACAGGAACCCAAGATGACTGGATAGCCAAAATGGATTCTGAAAACAAAGATGGCTAAATATGGATACAGAGATTTTTGCTCTGCAGTGGGCATTATGACCCTTCACAAAGTCTTCAGGAAAGCCACCTATACTCACAAATGCTTGGTCTAGGTGAGTTGTTTTGGTGGAAATGTGTGAGATGGTTGTATTTAGCACCCACAACAATGTGATAAGCATGAAGGCAGCACAGGTAGGAACACGAGTCTGGGAGCAGATGAGATCGTATGAATGTTACCTTCCCAGGAATTTTTAGGAACCTTAGGTGGGCTTTGGACTTCCTCAAGATATGACATTTGAGTGTTCGAATATAGTTTAACCCAGACATTAAGAAACATAGAAACTCCAATTGACACATAAAGTCAATGAGGGTAGGAATTTTGTATGTCACTGCTGGGTACCTAAAATTAGGCATAGAGTGGAAAGAAGACAGATGAGGTCTCTATTCACGAAGCTTCAGTAAATCAGAAGGAATTCAGATATAACTAACTTATACAGAGCCACAGAGATAACTAGTTGTAGAACCAAGATTGATATCCAAACCCAACTGCAAACTGATCTCTAGGCACTGTATCATAGTGGTAGACAGCCAGACATCCACCAGTATCCCAGTGGCTACTCTCCAGGTGTGGCCATTAACTCATTCTCCCCAGTAGGATGTAAGCAGAAGTAATGGGTGCCACTTAGAAGACAGGGTTTGAAAGAAGTGAGTGTGCCTTCATCTTTTGCCAGCTGGATACAAAACAAGAAGAGATGACAACCATAAATGTCTAGGACACAGGGCTCCCGACTCAGTGTGCAGCAGGGCTAGCAGCTGTTAAATAAGCAAGAAATAACCTTTATTGTGTTTGGGCCATTTTACAGCATGTGTATGTGGGTCTGTTTTTTATAGTAAGTTCAGCCAGTCTAACCAATAGAGTAATTGTTACCAGCAGTAGGGTGGCTAGTGTTTGTTTTGTTTTGTTCCTTAATTTAATGTAGGATGTTGGCTTAGTAGTTGGTTAGCAGGTGGCATGAAAACAGGAAATGTAAGCTGGAGAACAAGGGACGAAACCTTTCTGAGCCAAGCTTTCCTGATTTTGAACTATACCGGCATATCTCAAACATTTTGGTGTCAGGTCTTCTTTATGCTTTAAAACATTATTGAAGATTCCAAAAAGATTTTTTTGTGCATTATTTCTATCAATATTTACTGTAATAGTCATGAAATTTTTTTAAAACATATTTATTCATCTATTTAAAAATGATAAGTCCATGACTTACTAAGTGATATGTTTTTTTAAAGATAATTAATAATTCCTAGGCTCCTAGGTGGCTCAGTCAGCTAAGCGTTGACTCTTGGTTTCTACTCAGGTCTTGATCTCGGGGTCATGAGATTGAGCCCCATGTCTGGCTCCAAAGCTCAGCACATAGTACTCTTGTCCCTCTCCTTTCCCCTCTGCCCCTCCCCCCTTGCACTCATTCCCTCTCAAAATAAATATTTTTTAAAATAATTATAATTCCCAACACAAACATAAATTTGGTCAGAAGACTGACGTTTTACATTCTTCATCCTATCTCTTGCAATAAGTTGACCCACTGAAGTACCTGGAAAAACCTGGCCTCACATAGACGTGTAGTTAGAAAATGGGAAAGAACTTTAACAGCCTTTTCAAATCATTGTGAATATTACTCATTGTTACTAAAATTCCTTAAGTGGTAGTTTCTTAAAGGCTAGTTGCAGTTTGGAATCTGGAACCATATGAGTGATTCGACATTTCATACTCAGCTACATTAAAAACCATTGGTTATCTTGCATACTGAATGGATCTTTGACCCACGCACAGTTTCCTAACATCACGCATTGGTCCTTTGGAAAATACTGGTTCACTGAGCTATGAGGATCTTCCAAATGTGGATACATTTCATTATGCAATATTTTAAAAATCACATTCATCAGTATACCACTGATCTCATAAGTCTTTATGTCTGAAGAGGTTGTCAAGCTTACATCAGAGAATTTAATTTTTCCAAAATTCTAATTCTTGCATACAAGTTTGGCAACAAAGAGTGTCAGTTGTTTTCCCTGAAATTATAGCCTTATTTCATTCATTTTTGAGAAAAATGTCTGCCACATATCCCATGTCTGCATAATCATAGTTTTTGTCCTTCTTCCAGGTGAACGTGGTCTTGTATGAAACAAGCTGCTAGTTTAGACCACGACTCCAGTCACACGGGTCTTTCCTGGAAGGCAGCCATCATGCCTCCACATGCCGCCCAAGTGCTTTGTGCGCCTTGCATTGCATCCCTCAGAATGGTGAAATGACTTGCTCTCAAGCTCTGGGATTTGGGAAAGTCGATAATATCTACTCCTTTATGAAGGACACTGTCCTGTGCGCACACGGAGGTAAAGAACGCGTGAGCACTGGAACAGTGTTGTGCCCTGGCCTGGATCTGTACTAGGGTTCATCACAGAGTTCTACAAACTCAGTGGCTGAAAGCGACACCCCACTATCAGCATGAGGTCCTGCCCGTCAGTCATGGGAAACCGCAGGCCGGGTGGTCCGCCAAGGGCCTTGACTTAGATCAAGATGCTGGCCGGGCTGAGTCATCGGGAGCTTAGGCTCCTCTTCCCAGCTCCTATCGTGGACACAGAATTAAATTCCTTGCAGGTACAGGACTGCAGTCCCCATTTCTCTGCAGGCTTCGACTGCGGTGACCTTGAGCAGGTCAAGGCCCCCACGTTCCTCCCCTCTCTATTGCAGCACTAGCAGTGCACTCCCCCATACACCAGTTCAGCCTTGGGTCTCCAACCTCTTGCAGCAGGAAAGGCCCTATTCCCTCTCCGGGTTCACCTGATTCGACCAGGCCCGGTGGATAACCTTCTTTATTAAGTCAGCTGAGTGGTAAATTCAGTATGGGAGTGATAGACCGACAAACACTAACTTCCCTGCGTACACAGCTCCTTCCTCTCTCCCTGTTCACAGGTGTCACCCCAGCTCAAGGTTAGGGGGTTACACGGCATGTGGAAACCTTGCGCCAGTTGAGAATTCTACCTTTCACAGACGCCAGTACATTTGCATGATCGGTGAAAATGTCTTAGCCCGTGAAAATACTGTGACCTCCCAAACCTCTGAAAAGGGCTTCAGTGTCCGCAGGGATCCACTGTTCCGGGTGATCTCTAACAGATCTGCGTCTGTTCTGTGAAAGTGACTAGAGGAAGAAAGTTTGTTCTGTTTGATCCATTATGTTTGACCAAGATTGGGCAAATTACATTATCATGTTGGTTATAAAAATTGCTCCCCTTATTAAATATACTCCTTACACTGACTCCGTTTAAGGGAAAAATGCCACAGGACTGTTACAGAATTTTTCATAGTAAAGCATAGTTACTCTTCTTAGACAGGGGGGTGCTGTGCATGACAGGTGTTTTCAGAACCCCTTCTTCAGACTTGCCAAAGCGTGGCATTTACAGATTTCAGTCACCAGCACAATGAAAGATACATCCTAATAGGACATTTAATACTTACATATATTTACACCAATAGGACAAAAGGAACTCTATTTCTTCTGACTGTTCATAAGTAGTGAATGGTCGCTAACCATTACTCCTGGCACACAGGGAGCCAGTCCTTCTGCAGTCAATTGCACTGAAAATTATAGGGAGAGAGGAAGGAGCTATGTAATGGGGAAATTAGTGTTTGTCGGTTTGTAACACACAGCCGAAGATAATTCTTCGGTCTGCACTTCAGTGCCCCTCTTGCCCCCCATGAATCCTGGGCAGAGTAGAGGAGGTGGGAGAAGAGGCCAGAAATGTGATAATGTGGGTATGATTTTCCCCAGTCTCCACTCCCACAAAGAGAACCAGAAACAGACATTAGAGGAGAGCAAAAGTGTGGAGTTCCTTGCAGGTAATACCTGTGTTTCATTATTTAAAAAAAAAAAAAAAAAGACATTATGATTAAATAATTTAAATATTTTGAATTTTCTATCAAATTTTAAATACTATTTATTTGAATCCTGGTGTTTTTCATTTTAAACATAATATTAATGGCAAGAATTATGGGAGGTATGTCAGAGACAGTACCCTAAACCTATTCTCTTTAAAGATGAAAAGAACACCAGTGTTGGGAGAATTTATTTTCTTTAAAGATTTTATTTATTTGAGAGGGAGAGAGAGAGAGAATACGAACAGGGGGTGGAGGGGCAAAGGAAGACAGAGAAGCAGACTCCCCACTGAGTTGGGAGCCCAGATGCGGGACTGGACCCCAGGACTCTGAGATCATGACCTGAGCCAAAGACAGATGCTTAACTGAATGAGCCAGCCAGGCGCCAGGGGAGAATTTTTTTTTTGAAGTATGGATGTTTTTATAGTTCTTGGTAAAAATTGTATTTATTGCGCTTTGGTTTGTATTTGCTTATATACAGGTTTAATTGACAAACATCTTGGTGAAGAAACCATGTGGCAGAGCACTCATGGGCTCTGGAAGCTTCTGCCTGTCACTTCCATTCACATTGTATTAGCCAAGCAAGTCACAGGGTCACATCTAACGGCAGGGGTCAGGTAAGTGCAGCTGGGCCTTGTGCGTGAAAGGAGAGAGAGCAGAAGTTTGAGAGCAGTCCTAAGGACGAGCACACCTTCCAGACGTCTTTCCAGTTAGGAGAGAGTACTGCTTGGGCTACACAGAATCACCTGCCTTGTTTCCTTGTTCCACCGTAGTAGTAATGAGCACGGTTCTCGATAGTGGCTGCCCTTAATGACGAAGAACAGAGCCCCCAGCTGACCCTGACCAGCGTGCAGGGTGAGCAAGCAAACACAGGTCTTCAACAACTGAGCTCTCGGCTTCTTTGTTGCTGTGGCCTAATTGAGCCCCTCCAGACGTACCCACCCTATCTCACACGGAGGCCACTCCACGAATTTACGTGGCCACATGAGTTTTGGTGGCTGTACAGAGTGCTATCTTCCCTACACCAACCAAGTTAAGGGATGATCATTTGTCTGATAAACAAAGGTAGTGCTTTTAATTGTGCCTTTCAGTGTGATCAATTCTGCTAGTGAAACCAGTTTTAAGGTTCTCACCATAAAAAAAATTCCAAACATAGTAATAGGTAGTATTTTCCTCTATGATGCTGATTGTTCTTTTAAATGCTTTGATGCGGCTTTCTTTCCTGTGTGCCTGACCTAGCTTACCTTTATTCGCAGGAAATAGTCTTGTTGAGACTTGTAACTGGATGCCCTGTAATATTATTTTTAAAAATACATAACCACTGATAATAAAGTCCTAAAAGGAAAACTGCTTCATACCATGGCAACTATTAATAAAAATGTCCACATAAACTGTTAGTATGAGTCTTTTATTTTCTATTTCCATTTCTATTTATGTGAAGTGATAGTTGAGTAACATGCAATTAAGCCACAGCTTTCTGCTTCACAGCCCAGCATCTTTTTTTGGATGACTTCTGTGATAAAATAACCCTCTGACATCACAGCCTGTTGCTATGAGAATAGAGCATCAAAAAACTTGGTGGCATCAACTTACTCAAGAGGGTAGCTCAGGACAGGTTTAAAGGAAAAGAGACCAAGTTTTTAACATATCTTTTCACCTTGGCACCTTTAGTCCCTAAAGATACCTAACAAATATGAAATGTGAAATTAAGACCCTTATTCCCTGAAACTAATGGAAGTTACTCCCGTCATGTGTCTCATGTTCTTGCCTGGAACGGGGCCGTGAAGTCAATGAATGCACATTTGGGGCAGTCCTTTATTAGAGAAAGAGGGATTTAAGATCTCCGTGTGATGCAGTCCTTGCCTTCAGGTTCAAATGTGGCTCCTCATGGTCCAGCAACGTGTAAACCAGAAAGATAGCTTATCTGGGCTTCCTGCTGGGGACACCCTGAGAGCTTGCTTTTTTTAAGGCTCAAAGTCTTTTTTTAATCGGGTTGTATGGTTTCTTTAACAATATAATTACCTTAAAAACTTGGCTCTCTGGTATGTGCTTCTAGTTCCTGTATTGTAAATCCCACAGCTCTTTCCCATATATAATTCTCAAGAGTGATTCATCTCTGCTCCCTCATGTACATGCCCCTCTCTCTCAGTGAATGATGGCTATCTGAAAGCTGTCTGAAACAGTAAGTTTGGATGGCAAGGTTAAAAACCCTTAATCTGATCCCTGCAGAAAGGTTGTATCACTTTTTTTGAACTGAGAGACCTTTTAGGGCCTTAAAACTTTTAGGAAAAGTTATTACCTAGACCTAGGGTCTAGGAGCAGTCAGCTTTTCTAACTTTAAAAGGACCTTGATCTGTAGAATTCCTTAGTACCCTCTACCTCTTCCAGAACACCAGCCAGTTCTCATCTGAGCTGCCCTCTTTGTTGTAAGATCTTGCTAAAGGTAGATAACTGTATCCAGCACATATCACTCTGCCTCCATCTACTTCTCAAAGAGTTGGGGTTTCACTAGGCTCATGGTCTACCTTCTACTTCTCACTGGGGACAGTTTTACTAGATATGTTACCAAGGTGCACTAGGGCTCTCCAGCTCGCCAGCCTGCCTATCTGCTTCTTTGCTGTCTGCTGCCTACTTGTTCTGTACAAATTTTGAGTTTCTATATGGCAGCATCCTTCTTCCAAGCACCAACATCTGTATTCACATGGGAGTCCTTGCTCTCATTTGCCAAATATGTCTGGATTTCCCCATTCTTGGCACATAGTTGGACTGAAGTTATTCACTTTTTTTTTTTTTTCCAGATCTAAAAATGTCTTTATTTTTTAGAAAATGGATTCCAGGAAGGTTAAAAAGTACCAGAGGGTACAGGTGCAGAATTGGATGTCGTCACTCAAAGCATTAAGAATATGGCAATATACATACCTGACAAGCATCTCTTAGGTGTTTAAAACAAAAAAATGTAGAAGTCATTCCTATCTAATTTGAGCTTTATAGCATTTCCTAGGTGAGAAAAACAGTTAACATTTGAAAGTCCTGAAAGCTTTTTCCTTGGCTAATTACATGAGATGGTTTGCCTTTGATCAAATTCCTTCCTTTTTAAACATGGATAAAAGCATTACATAGGTCCACAGTTAAACAGACAACACGTTGCAAATTACTTCTGGTATAATGTATTCCAGCAAAGCTTAGAAAAGCAAAGATGTTGAGGGGGCTTTGGACTAAGTTTAATAGTCATCTCCTCTGCTGACAACTTTACACGTTGGACCCAACAATATGGCCTTTGCTGTCTTTGAAGATGGGCATGACCATTTGACTTGCTATCCTCTGAAGCGTAAGAAGTGATATATCACATATGCACAGAAACCGTAAAGGCCAGTGTATAATTTACCATGGTTCTTTTCCAGTGTTGTGGTGACCATGGAGGTGTAAGTCAAGATGGGGGTTTGATCAGCCTAGCTCCCTGAGTAGCTAGCTATGACGAGTATAGTGATCTTGATGGTAGATCATAAACAAGAAATACATTTGTGTTATAAGATAATGAGATTTGGGCGTGGTATGTTACTGTACATTGCCCTGTCCTGACACACACACTCAAGGTATGGCAATTGGCTTAACGTTACAGAACTGTATTTATCCTTCATTTGACAGTTGATTGTGGTATTTGGCAGGCAGTCTTCTATGTGACGGCTCAGGCATCCTCTTCCATGTTGTGGCTTCAGTATTCCCCAGATGACAGCCTTCTCTCCAAAGTTGTTTGAACCTGGCTGATTGAGAGGTCAAGAGCGAAGCCTGGTGCAGGAGACTGCGGTGGCGATTCCCGACTGCCTAAGACGGTGGGAAGACCTCGCTGTGTCTCCGGGATAGGAGAGAATGACTTGTCGTGAGCATGGGGCGCGCCACGATGTGCAGACCTTGAGCTCCACCGGGTGCGTGACTTGCTTCTCAGGTGTGCGCAGTGCCCGCTTCCTGGACGCGTGGTCCCTGTGGCGGCTTGCGCACAGCCTTGTGCTTGGAAGGGTTCAGAGGTCGGCTCTCACGGAGCATTCAGGGCGTTTTGAACAAGGGCCTCCACATTTTCATGTTGCTCTGGGCCCCACAGGTTATGTAGCTGGGCCTGCTTGTGGGCTCTACCCGGAACCTGTGCAGACAGAAGCCTGGGCTACAGATGGAATGTCGAAGAACTCACTGAAGGTTGTCTGAGAATTGCCTGTGGAGAGAAAATATTGTGAAAAAAATTTTTGTGTGCTTTTCTTCTCTGCACATTCTTGCTCATGACCATATATATATAGTCCATGTCATTCTCATTGCCTCAAGGAGAATTAAGGACTATAAAATCGGAAATGCAAAGAACAGTTGATTTGGGTTTTTTACTTTAAAAATATGCTGTGACAGTTGAGGGTCATCTTGGCTAGGAACGGGGTTCCAGAGCTGGAGAAGGCTCAGACTTGGAGGGAGTCTCTGTGAGGCTGGAGATTTGCTTTTCTCTACTGCCCCTTCAAAACTAGGGAAACTCATTCTTCCCTGGATCCTGACTAAAATCTCATTCCAAGCCCATATTGTCGTAGACTGTATTTTTATTTGGCGCCTCTCTCTGCAGGATTATACATTCAGGTCTTGATAAACGCCAGGTGTAGCCACGGGACTTACACACAAGTGGTGTGTGTCACTCCAGAGCAGGACCTTGAACAGCCAGCACAGGATTCCTGTTTTCTGTTCCCTCCACAACGGGAGGCAGTGCCCCAGATGGTGACTACTCCGTGCTGGGGTCCCAAAGTGAACCACAGCCACAGTCGGGCTGCAGGTGATGTGCTCTAGAAGGTAGGACACACGCGCGTTGCCTACTTCTGCACTGCCAGGCCGCTCTCCAACACTAGGGGCATTGTGGGCTTGTGTGGAAGAAAGTCAGGGTCTAGCATCTCATTTCTACTGTTCCCTTAAGAGTTTTCTCTGTTTGGGGCGCCTGTGTGGCTCAGTTGGTTAAGCATCTGCCTTCGGCTCAGGTCATGATCTCAGGGTCCTGGGATCAAGCCCTGCATCGGGCTCCCTGCTCGGCGGGAGGCCTGCTTCTCCCTCTCCCTCTCCCCCTGCTTCTCCCTCTCCCACTCCCCCTGCTTGTGTTCCCTCTCTGTGTCTCTGTCAAATAAATAAATAAAAATCTTAAGAAACACACAAAAACTGTGGTCCTGGGGTGCCTGGGTGGCTCAGTCATTAAGCGTCTGCCTTCGGCTGGGGTCATGGTCCCAGGGTCCTGGGATCGAGCCCCGCATCGGGCTCCCTGCTCCGCGGGAAGCCTGCTTCTCCCTCTCCCACTCCCCCTGCTTGTGTTCCCTCTCTCGCTGTGTCTCTCCCTGTCAAATAAATAAATAAAATCTTAAAAAAAAAAAAAAGTTTTCTCTGTTTTATGTGTATGGAGATATTTCATAAAATGTTGGCCTGCAAGGTTGTTTTGAACATAAATGTATGGAAAGGAGTATTTATGTAGATCCGGGACCAAAATTCTATGTGGCATCCCATAAATCGTTTAATTTTTGTGCTGCTTCTTTTTCTGGCAAGTGCCAATGCCCTATTTTAAAGAGGTGTTAAGAAAAAATAAACTGTGTACAGAATATATAAATTAACACATTTTAAGGGACCATTTTTGGCTGCCTTGATTCAGATGCAATATTTTAAAATATCTTTTTCATCACTTCATCCTATAACCTTCAAAAGATAAGGGATGCGTGTGTAATCAAGATGTTAAGTAGATGGCAGAGCTCTGGCTCAGTCCTTTTGCTTACTGCCCTGTCTGGTATGAATAGACGTCCACTGCTGTGTTAGATGGATATTTAGTTGTTTTTTTCTATATCCTTCTATGTAACATAAATAAAATGGATAAAATGAAGGATAAAGGCAATTATGTCTTACCTAAAGTCATTAGGTGTCTTTGGATTTGAAACCAGAACACATGAGTTTCTGTTTAAGGTAAATACTTCATGGCTCCCCTTCCTTCTCATTAAAATTCCACACAAAAAGAACCAGAGTACTGTGTCATACTTTACTTCTCTATGGTAGGTGCCTTCTTGATGGAAACTAATGTATTGTCCATGTGTTAGCAACAGAAAAGATTAAAACCACCTAACTCGATGCTTATGTACTGCTCGTGGGCAGTGATGCCCCTTCTGTGAGTAACTGGAATGGTCCACGTTGACCATAGAGGTACGGTGGTGACAGTAGGTACTGATCAAAGAAGACAGTGAAGAAAACGGTCTGCATGACCCTGGAAATCATCTCTTTAATATCACTGATAAGCATAGATTATTGGCCCTATTCTGTGTTCCTAAAATTCGCTTAAACGCAAGTGTGCCCCATGTATCCTCCCCCCGACTGTAAGATCCATGAATAAAGGAGTCACGCCTGTTTTCTATATCCCTAAACCCACCACAGTTCCTGGTTTATTTTAAGTGATCATTAAGTATTGTGTGAGTAATAAACTTAATGAGTGAATACCATACGGTCTTCCATTTTCTTCCCCCCAGAGAATTCCATAGACGTAAGTGAGATCCTATCCAGTCAAACGTCCAGGTGTGGTGGGCTCCTCTTCCTTAGGTCTGCAAGAAGCAGTTGTAGTTGTGTAAGAGGAGTTCTTCTTCTTCTTCTTCTTCTTCTTTAAAGAACACTCAATGGAGAAGACAGTCTCTTCAACAAATGGTGCTGGGATAACTGGATATTCACATGGAAAAGAATGAAACTGGACCCTGATCGTACACCACTCAAAAAATTAACTCAGAATTGATTAACGACTTAAACGTAAGACCTGAGGTCATGAAATTCCTAGAGGAAAACAGGAATAAAACTCCTTGACACCGTCTTCATGATGATTTTTGGCTGTAACACTGAAAGCATAAGCAACAAAATAAAAAATAAGTGGGACTACATCACACTAAAGCTTGTGCGTAGCAAAATGAAGTGAAAAGACAATCTATGGAATGGGGATAAAGATTGCAAACCATATGCCTGATAAGGGGTTAATATCCAAAACATATAAAGAACTCACGCAACTCAACAAACAGCATGGAAACAAAAAACCCAATTAAAAAACGGGCAAAGAACTGAAGAGACACTTCTCCAAAGAACATATACAAAAGGCCAGCAGGTACACGAAAAGCTGTTTTGTGTCGCTAAGCATTACGGGCACGCATTATTAAAACCACAGTGAGTTACCACCCCATGTCTGTTAGAAGGGCCTTTGTCACACAGATGAGACGGCAAGTGCATGGATGTCGGCGGGAATGCAGACTGGCGCGGTCGCTCCGGGAAAGGCTAGACGGGATCCTTAAGAAAAGAAAAATGACACTACTGTACGACCCAGCAGCTGCACCTGTGGGAATGCAGGTGACCCTTGAACAACGTGGGCGTTAGAAGCACCGACACCCCCGCGCTTACCTGAAAATCTCTCTGTAACCTCGGACTCCCCAGAGGCATCACTGCCAACAGCCCAACGGCCCGGCCCGTCCCTCGAACGGTCGGCGAACACGGATTGCACAGGTCGCAGGTACGAACACAACCGAGTCAGCTCGAGAAAAGGGCAAGTTACGAAGCAAACCGAAGGGAGCGCACGAGCGCGGCCGCCGAGATCCGCGCGTCAGGGGCCAGACACCGGCTCAGACAGCCCTTCCCCCCGCGGCCCGGACCCGGCAGCGACCCAAACGCCCACCGACCCGTGAGCGGACAACCAGGCTGTGGGCGACGGAGCCGTGTCTATCGCAACGCAACACTGCTCGGCCCCAAACTACGGAGAAACCCTAGCGCTCGGGACAGCGCGGACGGAGCGCGGGGACGCGAGGCTGACGGGACAGCGCGCTGCCGGACGACCGCTCCGCGCGAGCGCCACCGGAAAAGCCACACGCGCGCAAGGCCAGCCGACTGCGGCTCGCGGCACGGACGCGCGCGGCCGCCCGGCACGAAGGCCACGGCACGTCCCGCGCCGGCGAGCGGGCGGGGCCGCCGGAGCCGCGCCCCCGGGGCTGGACGTCGGGACCCCGCGTCGCCGCGCCCCCGCCGCGCAGCCGGGGGCACCTCCGCCGGCAGTGACCTTTAGGGGCAGGCGCGCCGCCCCCGCGGCGGGGGGGGGGGGGTCCTCGCCAGGTCGGCCGCCAGCGGTGCCCCTCACCGGGACGCCGGGAGAGCGACAGCCGGGGCTCCAGGCCGCCCCCGGAGCAAACGCGGCAGGTGCCCCGCGGCTCGCGCTGGGCCGCAGAGGACCAGGGGTGCCCCCCAGCACGAGGGCCGGGGGAGGCTCCGTGAGAAAGGCCGGGGCACCGGGCGACCCACGGCGGCCTTCGCCGGCCCACTCAGTCCCCGCGCAGCGCCGGGCCCGGCCACGCACGGCCACGCACGGCCACGCCCCTGCCGGCGGCCAGCGCCGCGCTGGCGTCACTTCCGGCCCGGGGCGGTCCGCATCCGGGTCAGAGCCAGCCTCTCGCTCGCGGAGCGTGGAGTGCTGGAGGTGCCGCGCTGTCCGCGTCCTCCCTTCCCGGTGCGAGCGAGCCGCAGTGTCCACCGGCGAGGCGTGCCCCCGGCCGCGAGCAGAGGAGGACGGGGCGGAGGTCCGGGCGCGGGCGGCGGCCGCGCTGGGCCGCTCTGCCGCGGGCTGGCGGCTCTGCCCCTCCGCTTGCTGCTGTGTCTGGGAGCCGGCTGCCAGCTCTGAGGCGTCTCCGGCGGGCCGCGACCCCCTGCCCCGGCTCCTCTGGCCGCCCTGCCGGGGAGGGCGGAAGATGCCGGTGAAGAAGAAGAGAAAATCCCCTGGGGTGGCGGCGGCCGTGGCGGAAGACGGAGGCCTCAAAAAGTGTAAAATCTCCAGGTATCACCTCCCCCCTTCCGTCTTCCCTCCTCTGCTGCGCGGCGAGAGGAGCAGCAGGCGGGCCGGGGCTCCGGGGCTCCGGGCTCGGGCTGGGGACGCGAGCCCCCCCGGGAGGCCGGCTGCTGGGCGCAGGACCCCGCGACGCTCTGCGCCCGACTGCACCTCGTGCTCGGCGTGTGCGCCCCGGGAGGGGCTGCGGGAGCCGCCTCACCTGCGGCTCTGCGTGCCCTGGGGGTGGGGAGACGGGACTGCGCACGGCGGCTGCGCCCTCGCCCCTTGCCCCTGGCCCCCTACTCGCTCCGTCCCCGCCCCGACGTTCGTCCACGCCTGCAAGTGAGTCCGGGTCCGCGGAAGGGTCGCTTCCAGAGCCTCTGGAGCGTGCGAGGAAGGGAGCGGCGCTCGGGTCATGTCGACCCTTCAACCGCCGGGGGTAGAAGCGAAGCTCCCTGTGCTGTAGTTGGCCCCCAGATGGAGTCTTTGGAGGGGCCAGAGCCAGAAGGTCCCGGCAGGAAGCCCCTCTCCTGGACGGGTAGTGCGTCCACCTGCGCCAGGCCCCTGCGTGCAGAGTTGGAAAGGCCCTGCTTGCGGTTTTATTTCCTAGCGTTCCAGATGCTGCTAGCTCTCGGTATAGATACTAATACATTGGGACTTAGGTTGCTCAGTACCCTCTTGGGGAAAAAGAAGCCAGAGCAGAGCCGTGATCGAGCTCTTCGATCCCACTGTAGCGTGTCAGCAGGCATCCCAGCAACGTTGTGTGCTGCACGAAACCATTGCAGTTCAGGTGTGAGAAGTGGCTCTTCCTAAATCTCGTTGGGTGTCCGACGGTATCACCGTGGCACTTGATGGAACAACTTCAGATGCTGCCATTCACAGAGGACTGCAGTCAGCGTTCTGGACAGGCAATGACAGCCCTCCTTACCGAGGCTGCTTCGAAGTGAGGGAGCCAGTTTACTTGGTCTGCGTCTTCCTTCCCTTCCTAGCTGACGGAATTTTTTACGTTTTCGCTGAGGATATCTTGGGGCTATTAGTGTGAGAGATGATAAGGTTTTCTTACAGCTCTTGGTGACACACTAGAATGCGACAGCGCCATTCCACCAGCTCATAGTTTTACGAAACATGCGAGTTAGTTTTTTATTACTCTAACTTGTAGACGTCTTAAGTGCATAACATATCAAAATTATTTAAATGAAGCACGTTAAAATAGCCAAGCAGCCAGTGTTGTTAAAACTCAGGTGATATTTTGCTCTGTCAACTTAAAATGTTAAGTATGGTACCCTTATTTATGACATTGCTCAGTAGCTAGAGTTGTAGCCTTTCTAGGTCATTGTGGTGGTGTAACTCTCTGAGCTCCTTGAAGTTCATTAAATTCTAAAGACCATTTATGAACTTCCCAACCTTTAGTGATTTGTGAAAGAGATAGGCTCTGGGATTAAATAGCTTTGGCCCAGTTATTTGTACAATTATTTTCATATTTACAGTTACCTTTTGTTTTTAATCTGTGGGATTTAATTATACTCTTGGGTCCTAAATCATCTTCTGTCTTTAAATACCTATTTAAGTTTGGCAGATGATAAACAGCTGTTAATATATGATTTTTAAAAAATATTGGCTCATTAAGTATCAAAATATATTTTATAAGATTTTGTTTTCAAATGCATGCATATTATACACAAATATAATTTCCATACAAAGCAGAAGAATCACTGTAAAGATTAATACTTTCCCAACTACTAGTCTTGTCTTGAGACCATTAGGTTGAACTTCCATGTGGTCATTTGAAATCTGGGGAAATGATTTTAGGTGATATTTTTGGATTTTGATAGTGAGCAAAGTAGCATTTGGGTTTTGTTAGCAAGAAAATTTTACGTATACACTACTGTTTCAAATTGCAAATACTGAACAACTCCGATTTTTTCCTATAATACCAGCTGTAAAAAAAAAAAAAAAGTACTTTGTTTACTTTGAATTGAAGTAGTTCATATTGAACTTAGCTTTTCACTGAAAGTTGAGACTTGATAAAATTCTTAGGCATTTGTGTGTTTTCTAAGCTATTGCAGATCCCAACCCCCTGCTAGACTAATAAGTGGAGAGGAACATTTTTCAAGCAAGAAGTGCCTGGCTTGGTTTTATGAGTATGCAGGTAATGAAATTAATATAAGAAGATATCAGTCACATGCTTTAACAATTTTTTTGGTTCATTCATTTAACAAATCATTTATTGCAGGCCTGCTTTGTGTTAGTGCTGTGTCCTGGGATCAGGGTCAAGACTGAGGATTATAGGTAGACTAAGAATTTGGTGCAATGTCAGGATGATATTTCATTAAATATGTAATTCAGTATATATTTAGTGGGAGGGGTGAAACTCATTTACTATTGATACAGTTTGTAAACAGATACATTTATTGGTTTATGTCCATTAGCTAAAGTAGACTTAATAGTCTGGAAAACACAAAGTATATAATAAAACATTTTATGCTTTATATAGTTCTTAGTTTTCTTTTCCATATTTTATTGAAAATTCTCTGAACCTAAACTGACATTTTCTGAAACTTTGGGGGAAGCATAGTAAAAGATTTAAGATTCAAATCTGTCATTACACAACACATTTGCCCCTTAATCATTGCTGGTTAGCCCCCTTCAGTTCTACTAGAAATGCAGTAATGAATCAGAAAGTAAACCGACTAAACTACTACAGTGTGATAAATGCTGTATGAGATGTCCTGTGATTGTAGTTCAGAGGAGGAACATGTCACCAGCCTTGGGAGTGTCAGGGAAGGGCTCTGGAAGGAGCAACTGAAGCTAAATCCTGTAAGTGCTGGAAGCTCTGGGCCTGGGGTGGAGCTGTAGCCTGGGGTGAAAGTCAGGGCCAGGGAGGAGACATCACCGTTAAGCACACATATGAAATAGAATAATTTGTTTCCCATTTATTACTTTCTCCTAAGCACGTATGAAAACATTTGTTTCTCCCTCAGGATAGTTTTGGTCTTATGGAATTAATGATTTTATAGCTTCTCCCTCCTCCTGTTACCGCTCTCATTCTTAGCATTTAAAATAAAACCGTGTACCTGCCGTCACACTCATATTTAGTGCTGATCAGTTAAGGTCTAAGGTATACTCTGAACTTGAGGTATAAGTTTAGGCTAACTATGGAAAGTAAGACTATTGATGGGGGACAGCATCTTCACTGTTGAACCAGCTGAGGGATCCCCAAAGTATAATTTAAAAATTGTTTAGTAACAGAACAGGTTCTTTCTAGACCAAAAAAACTGCTATTACTCGCATCCCAAGACAATGTCTAACCCAAATTAAATGAAGGGAATTCATTTCTTGCTGACCTCCATTTAAATGTTGACCCATTATTCAAAATGCCAGTTTTACTGGAATTCATGATATAGAATCAAAAGGTCACTCACCTTATTTCACTTATAAAGAGATACCATAATTTAGTCTACTTTTTTTCTTTCATGCTTATTTGTATTTCCTCTCCTTGGGACTTTCGTGGGTAGTATAATATTCTAATTAGCTCAACATTTATTTTCTATACTAGCATTTTTGTAGTAGCCGGCATAATAATTGCTGTCTTTATTTCAAAAATCATACTTAATTATATAATGTTTCCTAACAGTCATTCTGTTAAGTA
The DNA here is from genome assembly GCF_029215605.1 of Mirounga angustirostris. Lineage (NCBI taxonomy): Eukaryota > Metazoa > Chordata > Mammalia > Carnivora > Phocidae > Mirounga > Mirounga angustirostris. The sequence continues at coordinate 168,273 of NW_026991740.1, forward strand.
GGTGATGTTATCCCTTTTTATAGATGAGAAAACCGAGGTTTAGATGGAGTAATTTGTCCAAGATCATACAGTGACAAGAGCCAGGATTCAAAGTTTGGTCATTCTGATTGCAGAGCCTATGCTTTTAATTACTACTATCTTATAATTTCTTTTTTTAAATATGTACATGGCAACTAATTTTCGTTATACAAAAAGAATTAGTAAATGCACTTGAGGGTAATTTACATTATGTCATTTATTGAATGAGTCATTCAGTAAATATTTATTGAGCATTCAATGTGCGTCAGGCACTGGTAAGTGCCAGGGATATCGTAGTGAACAAGTTAGACAAGATCCCTGCCTTCAAGGGACTTGCCTTCTGGTTGGGAAGACAGACGGTAAATAGGTAAGTAGGCAAGACAATTCTAGTTCGTGGAGCATTGTAAAAGTAAAAATATGGTGAGGTATAAGGATAGAAAGTAGAAAGTTTGGATGGACTTTCAAGTAGGGTGATTAGAGAAGGCCTCTCTAGACATTACTTTGGGCAGAGACCTAACTGACAAGGAAGAACCAGTCATTTACCAAATAATCAGTCACTGTTCTGTCTAAAATGGGGATATCCCTTATTAAAATGGAGACAGTCATTGGGCCTGTCTGAGAATAATATATGTAAAGCACTTAGCGCAGTACCTGGAATGTAGTCAGAACTCAATAAATGTAAGTTCTTATTAACAGAGTAATAGCATTACAGCATTAGATTGCCTGGTTGTGGATTTTGACAGTTCTGTCTCACGATTAACAGGATAGCGCCTGTGTAGCTCATGTTGAAGGTGCTGTGTCATTCATTGAGCACAGTTTTTGTTTCCTGAGCATCTGCTATGGCTGGCATGGTTTTAGACTCTGCAAACACCACTGGAAACGTTCTATGGTTATAAAAAAAAGAAAATTGATTTTTTTTTTTTACTTTTAAAAATATTTTACCACTAATTTTGTTAATATGATATCATAGGTGATGTGTGTTAAGCCTGATGATTTTGCTGTTTCACAAGACCTCTCATCTTGAGTGATATTTACATTAGCAAGGACTCAGTAATACAGGGGTCATATTACTGCATAAAAGCATGGAAAGTGAAAAGGCACTTTTAAAATCTTACAAAGAACCCAAAAAACAGGATAGAATGGCTAACTTCTAATAAAGTTCTGCCAGCTGGTAGAGTGAACTAAATCATTCCCATAGTTTCTTAAATTGAGTGGAAAGCCTGAAGAGTTAAATTCAGCTGCAGAGTAGATTTATTGGAAGAGTGTATTTCAGTAAGTAGAACTAACATTATGCAGTCCAGGAAAAGAACATTTGGTATTGACCTTGTTTTAGAGTTATATTTGTGATTATTTTCATTGCTTTGGGAAAGCTACTTAACATTTACAGAAGGGTCTTGTGTATGTCTTATATATACATATAACAGAATATAATTTGATTCTCATCAAATGTTAACCACTAACTAGTCCCGCAGTTTCTAGGAAGGCTGTATTTTATGATAGTAACTGATACTTCTTGACACGACTCTTCAGCTCTCTCTTCTGATTACTAATGATGGCAGCTTTGAGGGCAAGTCAGTTTTCTTTTTCATAAGAAAAATTTATGATACATTTTTGTCATGGCTTAAAGAAAAACTTTGTGTCCTTCCATTAAATTTTTTATCTAATTTTTACTTTCAACCAAACCATATATAAGGATACATATTCAGTTATATTTTTAACAGCTTTATCGTGTATGTATGCTTTTAAAATTACATAATTACCACATTCTCATAAAAAATCCTCCAAATATATATTAGGAAGTGAAGGTGTCCTATAATTACCACCCCTCTCACCTTTTGACACCTCACTGCATAAATAACTGCAGTACTTATTTAAACCAGAAAATTAAATAAGGCTTTTGGTTTCGGACCATATTTTTACATCGTCTTAGCAGCCTAGATCTCATCTGAAGCAGCAAGAATATATTGGCCCACATACTGGATGGCTCTACTCTTCTGTGAAGAAGAAACCATTGGCCGTTGGCTTCGTGTTGTACTTGGGAACTGATGATGATGTACAGCGCCATCACCAATGAGTAGCCATGGTCTGGTCTGTGATTAATAAAGCTGCAGGAGTTTTATAAGTCCTTAAAAAAGAAAACAGGGTTTTTTTTGGCTACCTTAATATTTCAAGACTATGTTTTCAAAAATCAAATGTGATAACATATTTCTGTCATATTTCATAATTATTTTAGATAACTCAGTCTTTTTTAATTGAGATATGACATTAGTTTCAGATGTACAGCATCATAATGCGACATATGTATACATTGCAAAATGATCACCATAAGTCTAGTTAACATCTATCACTATACATAGTTGCAAATTTTTTTCTTGGTGATGAGAACTTTTAAGATCTACTCTCAGCAACTTTTAATATAGTATTATTAACTGTAGTTGTCATGCTGTACATTACATCCCAGGATTTATTTATTTTAGAAGTAGAAGTTTGTACCTTTTGACCACCTTCACCCGTTTTTCCCACCCCCCATCCCTGCCTCTGGCAACCACCAACCTGTTCTCTGTGTTTATGAGTCTGGGTTTTTTTGCTTGTTTGTTTGTAAATTCCACATATAAGTTACATCATATGTTATCTGTCCCTCTCCGACTTGTTTCACTTAGCATAATGATCTCTGGGTCCATCCATGTTGTCACAGATTCGTTAGCGAGTTACAAAAAAGACCTAGCAATGATGTAATCACTATCTTTTCAGAAACTGATGAAATAAAGAAATAGGAGAATTGGTGTATTGATTATTTAGTGCTACTAAGGGAGAAAAATAAGAAACTAGCCAAGTATCATTAATTTTTGGACAAATGATAAACATAAGCTAATTGAGGGATTAAACTTTTGTTTCTATATTAAGGTGGCATAATTGATGCTTTGCTGTCTATTTTAGATCCAAGATGATAAGGAAAGTAATTTTCCTAAGTTACTATTTTCAAAATCGTGTATATTTTTAAAGTATTAAATTTTATTTGGTTGTATTTCAAAAGGGTAATAAGTGACCTTATGTTTTAGTAAGAAAGCAGGTATTCTCTGATTACCATCTTGAGTTGTGGGCTGGTCCTACACATTCTAGTAAAATTTCTTATGGTTCTTTATATTTACGCATTGCGAAAAATTTTCTTCAGAAAAGGCTCTCGGTAAATTTTTTTTTTAATGCATAGGTTCAAGTTACTGTACAAACAAATGACTGATATTAATGCTACTTCATTCTTCCCCTTAATTTCATTTTGTAATGTGTTTAAAGAATATTTCAAAAATTTTACATTTTAAATCGTATAGCAAATATTTATACTTTATCAAAGATCTGTCAAAATTCAAATTTCGTTATTTACAAAAAATGTTATGGTATATTCATAGATGCCTTTAGTACATTGGCTTATATTTTATGTTGATATTAAATTATAACAATAAAATATATAAATTATTTTTGTCTTTGAAGGTCCTGATGAAGTTGTAGGGCCAGAAGGAATGGAAAAATTTTGTGAAGACATTGGTGTTGAACCTGAAAATGTATGTTTTATTTCTAAGTAGAATGGAATACAAGTGGGGTATAGCATATTTATAAATTTCTAAAATTCGGGACACTTTAATCTTATATCAGGGTTTTGTTTCTTCATATTTAATACTATAGATTGTCATTAGTATTTTTAATCAATTTAAGTTGGGCACATGTTCTCTTTCTTGATACAAATGTCATTTGTAATAGAGTGAGAGAGATTCTACCTTCAGAAACTGGTTAGAACTTTTTACTTTTAAGAAATTGGCCCATCTAAATTTCTTTGGAGTTAATAATTCCAGAGGTTGTACTCTTTAATAGTTGAAGGATGGAAATAGTTGTATAAAAATGCTCTCCATGATAAATATAGACATGATTATCTCTGTGCTGACTTTTCCCCTATCCTTTATGTTCTGTTCTTTCCAGATTATTATGTTAGTTTTAGCGTGGAAATTGGAGGCTGAAAGCATGGGATTTTTTACCAAGGAAGAATGGTTAAAGGGGATGACTTCATTACAGTAAGATATTTTTTTAAAAAACAAATTTGATGGCCTATTTGAAGATCTTAATTGATATTTTGTGCTTCATAATTTTTAGGAGTAAGGTTTCACCTTAAAGTAATCAAATTGGTTTGATCTGTAACAATCAGTTAGGGATTGACAAAATTTATATTGTGGTCTTTGCAAAATGAACAGTTACCCCATTTTTCATATTCTCTGAGAACCTCATCACAGTTTTATTAAAATCATTGACTCTTAGTGGGTGAATTAGAGGTCTGTGATCAAAGTTATTTACCCACAGATTGTTTGAGCAATAAGGGATTTCCTTCTCTGAATATAGAGTTTTGCTTGTAAGGAGTCTGTTCTCGGGGCAGTCCTAAACTCTGGGGCCTCTTCTCCTCTGCAATTTTATGCTTGATTTTGAGAAAATATTTGAAGATAGAGTTACATGGCACTTTTATTATTTCTTTTTTGCCAAATTAATCTGACAAAGAAGAAAAGTAGAAAGGTTGTGAGGCTTCCGTGCAGCCCCTAGCCACGTTCCTGTTACACACACTCTGATGCTGCCTTGGAACTCTTTCATGAGGTTTCAGAATTGCTTCTGTATAAAAATCATGTGATTTTGACCTTCCAGAGTAAAGTGTGCTTAGTTTCAGAATCAGTAATTATGTGTTATTTTTAAATTATGTCATGTTCCTAATGTTCATGCAGGATGTTACTAATTACCAACATTCTAAAATAGAGGAAACATTAATTTATAATACTTTTGAGCCAAAAACTGGGGATTAATTAGCCATGTGGTTTCCTCTTGTGGGTTATGCTTTTTTTTTTTTTTTTTAACACATTTACTATTCTTTACTACTTGTTTGTGTGTCCTTAAATTTCAGAATACCACAGTTACTTTTTTAAGTGTATCTGTTCAAACAGAACTTGAACTTTTATACTTGAATTTTCAACATGTAATGCTTTGTAATTCTCCTTTTTAACCAGTATTAACATGTAGATATTTCTTACATATTTAGGTAAAAACCTTTGCTTATATGAGCCAAATTACAATTTCTAGAATAGAACATAAAATCAACCCTGTAATTTCAATTATTTATAGGTGAGATAAGGAGTCAGACTCGGAAAGGTGAACAAAACGTTTGCCAAGGTTTATGCACCTATTTAGTGGCCCCGCTAGGACCTAGAATTTAAATTTCCAGATTACCAGTCTAGCATACTGTACTTCCTAGTGCATTATCTTTCTGTATATATGTTAGCATTCTTTATAAAATAAAGGACTATTATTAATGTTTGGAATCATAGTATTTACAACCAGGCTTGAATTACATCATTCATCTAGGTGTCATAACATACCAAATTAAAATGATGTTGATTCTGAAATTCTTTGGAAACATCCAATCTTCAATTAGCTTTCTAAAGAAAGATAAAATATACAGACAAGTATGCAAAGAATATAAACTAGTTTTCATAGTTTTTGTCTGTTTTATTGAAATTTATATCAGTTGTAACATGGCTTACTGATTGTAAGACATTTTATTTGGCACTTATAACTGCTTTTTGTACTGCTCCTGCTGAATTTTTTGAATATTGTTTTTTTTAATATCCCAGCTAACAAGTGTTCATGTATTTTTAAACCAAAAAGTTTCTCATTATTTGTTTTTGCATAATTTGACGTAATACAAATAGCCTTTGTATAACAGAAACGTGTAAACACAAAACATTTCTGATAATTAGAATAATTAGCATATGAATTTGGGTACAAGACTAGAAACTGACTTAACCCTTTAACCTATTTTTTACTAGCACATCTTTTCTATAGGAAGTTCACAAGCTACACAACGTAAAAGCAGCTATTGAACACTTACAATTGACCCCGAGGTATCTGTTTCCCTCATTTATGATCTCCTGCCCCTCTGCTTTACTCTCTGCCATAGAGCTGTGCCACTGCTCAAATTAGGCAAGCGCTCTTGACTGGGAAAACAGTTGTTTTTTCCCCCACGATCTAAATTGTTACGTGAAGTACAAAGTATTTCTTATCAGTTAGCTAAGTCTTATTAGTCCCTGAATTTTCTTGTAAAAAACTTGCAAAGACTACAGTGGTTTAAAATTTAAAGCAGGAGAGACAAAAGAAGTTATAGAAGTCTTAATTTTTTATTTTATAGTTGCCTGGTATACTTAGTTTTATTTAATACATATAGTCATAAAATGTAAAACTTCACAGACTGGATTCCATTCATAGATTTTTCATATTTCTAGGATTTGATTTAACCTGTGCATAGTTATTTAATGGTCCCTAAATTGTCTTAATGTAGTTATCATTGGTTTCAAATTAATTAACTTTAACCCTTAGAAAACTTTAGTAGGGCTCTGTTAAGGAGTAGAAACAGCCTGGTAGTTAAAACATAGACTTTGCTCAAGGGCAGTAGACTTTAACCACTGTGATTAATTAAAATCTGTCATTGTATAGAATACTTCTGTACGTTCATTTACTTTAAAGCTGTTTACTTTTTGTATCTGAATTGCCTTTCTGTTTTTTGTGGAAGAATTTATGGTGTGAGCTTGTGTATAATTAGCCTGGAATGGCCATTTTGTCGGTTTCAGAGGATGCAGTTGACAGCACATCCGTCCTAGGGATTTTGCTCTCTGGTTCCCATCGTTCAGGAACCGCCAGATTGCCCGTCAGATGGGATTTGATCTGTAGACACGTAGGTGAGAACACCTTTGCTCTGCAGGTGCTGTGCCACTTGCCTGTGACCACAGCGAAATAGACGGCTGGCTCTGCCCTCTGCCGAACGTGCTGTCACCCGACAGCCAGGTGCAATGCGACAGGAAGCGCGGCTGCTAATGAGATTAACTGAGGCTGAGTAGACTGGATGGTCTGTCGTCGTGGATCATTTGAACTGGGCCTTGAAGTATGATTAGGATTCCGATGGTTAAGGAAACAGGAAATGTTGTTTCTGAAGAGAAATTGTGAGCAGAGCCTTGGGACAGGAAAATGTGTGTGTGAAGAAAGTAGTCTGGTTGGTTCTAATCCAAAGGTACATAAAGAAAATTGAGAGAATTGCAGCTAGTGGGCTAAGAGCTGCGTGCTGGAGGGCCTAGGCTGACGTGGACAGAGCTTAAACCCTGTCGCCGGCAGTGGGAGACCGTCAGGTCGCACACAGGTCACAGTAGGGCACTTGCTTTAACGCTGTGGTCACAGTCTCGTGAGCACCTTGGGGACACCGCGGGCCTCGTCCCCATGACGACGCACCTGCCCCGCTGCGCACAGCTCGTTCCGTACGGATCTTCCTCTGCCTCTTCTCGCATCCCGCATGCAGGGCTCCGTGGGTGCTCACGGGCTGGAGTGCAGAGCTTTTCTCACGTGGCCAGCTGGCGGTGGTGGTGGAGCAAGGGTGAAATACCCTGTTGGTGGAGAAGAGCGTCAGCATTGAGCTCTGGAGAGCCTGCCCTTGCTTAGGATCGGACAAGGCGAGGCAGGAGGGCAGCACGGGCCGGGAATGGCAGCTGCTCCACGCCCAGTTGGACACGCTCTGGTGTCTGTCGTGAGCCCCGGCCCGGCAGGAGTCATGGCCGCGGTCCGGCCTGACTGGATTTAGGTGAGAGAGGAATGGGGGCGGTTATCTGACTTTCCCTTGAGGTCGCCAGGGTGCTGTGGTGTGTGTAGCGCGTGACTGTCACTCATTTAGCGCCTGGGGCCCGACGACTGATGGCCATTCACATTCTTCCACTCCACTCTCCGTGACAATTTCAAATGCCTCTTTCCACATTTCCAAGTACCCCCAGGGATGTGCTGTTTAGTTTTGGTCAGTAGATCTTACTCAGAGAAATTCCCAGATACAGAACTTGGTGAGTAAAATTCCTTTGTTGTATATCAGCGCGTCACAGCATACTTATTGGGACTTCTCTAATTAAGGAAGAGAATCTCACGTAGATCTAATACACAAATGGTAATTTCTTCTCATTTTAGAGGTCTTTAAAGAAGCAGAAATTTAAAAGCCTCCCTTGCTAATCAGATATTTAGCAATACTCAGGAAATGAATGTCCAAGTCCTAATGTTGAAATTTAAACCCGTTTCTACTCATTCTAACCACAGTGGCCTTGGGGAATGGTATCCTATGGTGCCAGTGTCCCTAAAATCTGTGGGGTTTTTTTTAGTTGTTATTTAGAAACTCTCTCTAGCTTTCCATGATGTACTAGTGAAGTAATGCATTTCTTTTTACTTCAAGGGACATGTTCTTTCTAAACTTCCAAGTTATGAGGTATGGATATTACTAACCTCTGAGTCTGTTTTGGGCTAGGTTAACTAAAAGAACTGTGAAGTGTTAGTGACTGCTTGGGTATGCTCACCGGGTTTGCTAGGTCCCTTCACGGTCTTTATGATATGGGTACTAAATGTGGGAGTTTGTTCTCTTGTTTCTTTCATTGATTGCTTGTTGTTCTGTTAGATTCTTTCTGTGCTTGAGATTGAGGTAGACCATTAGGAATGGTATGAAGTAGTTTGGACAGAGACAGCAGGGTGCAGGTGATTTTAAAGCCATTTGCCTCAGAAGGAGCATCTCAAGCTAAGAACTGTTGTAATCACGTAATTCGTGTATTCTCCGTTAGCTTCACGGTTATCTGTTCCTGCTCCTGCGTGTTAAAATGAGGAGAGAATCAGTGACGTGCCTGAAGCCACACGGCAGCAGATGGAGAAGTTGGAATTTCACCTGGTCTGTCTCTGTTTGACTAGAAACTTGGTTCTTCACTTTCTGTCATAAGCTTATTCAGACCACAGCCTAAATAATATTGTTGCTCTGTGTACCTGTGGGATGTAAAATATTCGGAAAAGATTGTGATTTCTTGGATTCTTATCTCCTTAGTAACTTGTAAGTCACCACTTACACACTTTATAATTTTGTTGGAACTACAGTTTCCCGCTAACCTTTCCCCAGGTGTAGGGATTTTGAAACTTTTTATAATTAAATAAAGACATACTTTGTGGCCTTTTTTTGGTATTCATACTTTTGCTTAACAAATAATTTTGGAATGCTTCTATATGCCAGGCCCTGAAGAATGATTTCAAACGCTGGTGGTGGTCAGAGGAAGAACTTCTGAATGTAGGGAAGCATCCTCTGTCGTATTTGCCTTCCTGAGTCTCAAGTGTATTAAGATTCTGAATGAGATTTTGTGTGAAAATGTGATTCGCATTACTAAGAAATATGTGAAAAGCACTTCTTCAGAAAGCTACAAAGATTTAGAAGATGAGGCCTCTACTTAAGATAGATACACAAGGAAGGTAGTACATGTAAGTGGCTCCTTAAAATGTAGTACCCCTGACCATTATCAGCTGATCACTCTGGGGATGCTGAAGACATCCAAATTTTCAAACAGCATTATAGGAGCATATAGTCTGATAATTTGTTTTTTGTGTATCCCGCCGGTAGAAGTTAACTAAATTTTTGACGCTATTTAAGCTTTATTTTTCACATAATGAAGAATTTTTGTGCTGATAAAAGCCACTTAATGAAATGGTAATGCATTTTTAATAAATAGTAAGAATAAACTTCTCTTGTTTCTCCATGAAATATATTATACACTTGTTCATATATAGGAACTAGGCCCCAGACAAATTGGACAGTTAACTTACCCAAATTTTGATTTCTTTTTCTGGCCATATGGCAGACTAAATGTGCAAAGAAACCATTTATCATGTAAAACACTTAAATGCTGGATAAAACATGAAAGCATCTATTTAAAAAGCATGCTTGGACTTGACTATAAATTAGGGAAGATAATTAGAGACCAGAAATGACAAGAGCTGGTGATACCATAGGGATCTGTGGAGCTGGCATTTACCTTAAGGTTACCTACCTATTCCTAGTCACCTAGGGTCTGGCCATTAACCTGTGGTGCACATAGCAAATAAGAGACAAAATTGCAAGACCTGAGTAGGGTGAGAATCAGATCAAAACTCTCAAATTAAGTCATTGATACCACACCTACCCAGTAGATGGAGGTGTGATTGCCTGGGCTTGCTTCTACGTACAGTGAAGGGCATGTCCCCGAGAGAATTCTTACCAAAAATTCTTCATCATGCATATGAAAACTGGAATTCATTATTTGTATAACAAGCCAGAAATCTATTTTACAAATGTCCCAGGTGTGAATAGTATTCTCATGCATATAGTGGAAGCGATTCTTCTGTATAGGAATACATTTTAAGCAGAAGCATCAATTTCTGCAGAGAAAGGTTCGGTTTTCATTAATTATCAATCAAAAATGACTAAGCATATTGGGAAACAGATCTTAAACTTCAGAATTAGACTCTTTAAGGCTAGTATTTCGAATTGTCGTAATTTCAGCATAAAATAAATACATTAAATATATTTAAAGAAAGAAGAACGGTATCAGATGATCAGATTTCAGATGCATAATTAAATCTGTGAAAGTGAAAAATACTCAAGATTTAAAACTCAATGGATGAATTACAAAGGAGGTAGATGTAGATTAAGTAGGAATCGGTGACCTATAATATCTGAGGAAAATAGGAAAGAGTCTAAGGGACGTGAATGGATAAATTTTTTTCACTGTGAGTTTTCTGTATGTTTTAGATAGAAGTCCTTCACTGAATATGTGGTCTGCAGATATTTTCTCCCACTCTGTAGTTTGTTTTCGTCCTCTCCAAGGCGTTTGGCAGAGCAAAAGTTTTTAATTTTAGTGAAGTTCAGTTGATCAGTTTTTCCTTTTATGAACTGTGCTTTTGGTGTCAAGTCCAAGAATTCTTCCCCTAAATCTTTTCTATTTTACTTTTAACTTAGTGATGCATTTTGAGTTCATCTCTTAAAACGTTTGTTATTTGCCCACAGAGCTCCACTTCCTCCACATGTCCATTTGTTGAAAAAGGTCTTTCTTAAATTGCTTTCGCACCTTTGTCCCGTATCAGTTGGACATACTTGTATGTGGGTCTGTCTCTGGGTTCTCTGTTCTGCTGATCCGTGTCTTAACCTTCTGGTAGCACCACACAGTCTAGATGACAGCTGCTATGTACTAAGTCTGGAATCACATCACTGACTGATTCTGTTTCCTTTTTTTTTTTAAGATTTTATGTATTTGTTTAGAGAGCGAGCGCAAGCAGGGGGAGGGTCGGAAGGAGAGGGACAGAGAGAATCTCAGTCAGACTTCCCACTGAGTGCAGAGCTCAAGGAGGGGCTCCATCCCAGCAACCTGAGATGATTGATTGTTTTCCAAGATTGTTTTGGCTTTTCCAATTTCTTAGTTTTCCCCAAAATTTTAGAATGATCTTCCTTTTACCTACAAAAAATCTTACTGTGATTTTGGTTAAACTGCATAATGAATATGGGGAGAGTTGACATCTGTACCAAAATCTGTACATTTTGGGCCTTTGAGTATATGCAAGATAGATAGTCTCTTTTCGGTGTTTGATTTCTTTCATCATTTGTGTACAGATTTCAGCATCCAAACGCCGTACGTTTTGTTAGAATTACACGTAAATGTTTCGGTTGTTACTTGGAGTAAATAGCATTGCATTTTTAAGTCCAGCATCCGTAAGTCATTACTAGTACATCTGATTTTTGTGTGGTTGTCTTGCATCCTGTGACCTTGCTGAACTCACTCACTCTAAGGTTTTGTGTATGTTTGTCTTCCTTGTGTTGTCTACATAGTCATGTCATGTGATTATAACATAAAATAGAGAAACGGGGACAGTTTTCTTTCTTTTCCAGTCTTTTATTTCCTTTTTATTTCCTTTCCTTGACATATTGCATTGGCTGGAACCCCTGTGCTGAGTAAGCATGGTGAGAGTGGGCATCCCTTCCTGGCTCACCATCTCAGGGACTGCATTCAGGCTCTTCCTGTACAAAGTATGTCAGCTGTAGGTTGTTGCTCTTGATCACGCTGAGGGAGTTCTCCTCCTCATGTCTTCCTGTGAGTTTTTACATGAAGGCACATGAAATATTTTAAATGCTTTTTCTGCATTAAATCGCCTAACCATGTAGCTTTTCTTTTTTTAGACTGTTAATGTTGTGATTACAATGATTGGTTTTTGAATACTGGTCCGTTTGCATACCTGGAATGAATCCCACTTGGTTGTGGTGTATAATTATTTTTATTTACTGCTGAATTCTTTTCGTTAATATTTTGTTAAGAATTCATGAGAGATATTGGTCTGTGATTTTCTGTTATTTCTTGGGGTATAATTGACATAACATTGTTCATTTCGGGTGTATAACATAACGTATTCAATATTTGTGTGTTTTGGGAAATGATCACCACAGTAAGTCTAGTTAACATCCATCGTCATACATGGTTAAAATTTTTTCTTGTGTGTTTCTTTTTTTTTTATACTGCCTTAATTGGTTTTGATGTCAAGACAAATCTGGCTTTATAAAAGGAATTAGAGAGTTTTTCCTTGTATTTTATTTTTTGGAAGATATAGCATAGAATTGGTTTTCAGAGATTGGTAGCATTTTCCAGCGAAACTGTTGGAACCTACAGGTATCTTTTTTAGAAGTTTTGAAATTTTGAATTTTTTTTTTTTAATAAAGGACCACTCAAATTACTATTTATTTCAGATCATTTTATCAGATTATTTTGTGTTGTTAGTGTGTTGTGTTTTGTTTTTCAAAGAACTGGTCCATGTCGTCTTAAGTGGTCAAATTTATATCCTTTTGATACCTACAGGTCTATAATGGCATCTTTTGTTTCATTACTGACAGTGGGGATTTTTGTATTCTCTCTTTTTCTTTGTCATTCTTGCTGGAGAGTTGTCTGTTTTATTGACTTTTTTCCAAAGAATCCGCTCTTTGTTTCATTGATTTTTCTCGTTTTTCTGTTTTTAATCTTACTGATTTCTGCTCTTAATTTACTTTCTCCTGCTTGCTTTAGGTTTATTTTGCTCTTCTTTTTCTATATTCTGAAGATAGGAGCTTAGATTATGAATTGAGAATTTTTTTCCTCTTTTCTAATATTTACATTTAGTTGTATGAATTTCTCCCTCAGTACTGCTTTGTGTCTCAGGAAATTTGACTTGTGTTCTTATATTCATTCAGGTCAGCATATTTTTTGGTTTCCGTTGAGACTTGCTCTCACCCACGGATAATTTAGGAGTCTGTTTAGTTTCTAAGGAGATTTTGCTGTTATCTTCCTGCTATTTCTAGTTTGGTTTCGTTGTAGTCAGAGAACATAGCCTGTGTGATTTCAGTTCTTATATATTTGTCAGGGTTTTCTTAATGGCTCAGGCTGTGGTCTCTCATGGTTTATGTTGTGTGGACACTTGAAAAGAACACATATTTTATTGTCATTCACTGGCATGTTCAATTAGTGTCCATTAGATCTTGTTAGTTGATGGTGTTGAATTCTTTATGTTTGCTGATGTTGTGTCTAGTTCTATCTGTTGTTGGCAGAGGGGTGTTGAAATTTCTAACAATAATTGTGTATTTGTTTCTTTCTCCTTTTCTGTAAGTTTATGCTTCACATATTTTGCAGTTCTTTTGCTCGGTGCACACACGTTTAGAATTGTTTCGTCTCCTTGATGGATTGACTTTTTTTTTTTTTTTAAGATTTTACTTATTTATTTGACAGAGCACAAGCAAGGGGAGTGGCGGGGGGGGGGGCAAGGGAGAAGCTGGTGGGGCTCAATCCCAGGATCCTGGGATCGTGACCTTAGCCAAAGGCAGACGCTTAACCCACTGAGCCACCCAGGCGCCCCTGGATCAACCTTTTTATCATAATGTTCCTCTCTGTTCTGATCATTTTCTTTGCTCTGAAATCTACATTAGCTGATATTAATAAAGCTACCCCCGCTTTCTTTTGGTTAATGTTTCCATGATGTGTCACTTTTCATTCTTTTACTTTCAATCTGCCTATATTATATTTGAAATCTGTTTCTTCTAGATAGCATATTGTTGGGTCATTTTGGTTTTGTGGGTCTTTTTGATCCATTCTTTGAATCTCTGTCTTCTAATTGGTACATTTAGACAACTTAACATAAGATATAATTATTGGTACATTAAGGTTTAAGTCTGCCCTGTATTCTATAGTTCAGAAATTTCCATTTGGTTCTTTTTTATGTTACATTTCTTTTCTTAGACTTTCTGTTTATTTGCTGAGACTTTCTATCTTTTCATTTGTTTTACTTTGTCCATAATTGCTTATTGAAGCAGTTTCATAATAGCTGCTTTAAAATCTGCAAATCATTTTAAACATTTCTTGTCATTTCAGTATTTGCATATATTGGCTCTTTTTACATTCTGCTTGACATCTTGGTTGTTGGTATGACAAGTGCTTTTTTTATTGGAACCTGAAAATACTGAGGATTATGTTACGAAACTCTGGATTTTATTTAAACCTCCTATTTTAGCTACCCTTCTCTACCACCACCTCAGCAGGAGGAGGGAATCCTTCATTGCTGTTGGCAGGCTGAGAGTCCCACACCCCATGAGGTCTCCGCAGACACTGCCCCAGGGCACTGCTCCTTACTACCTGCTGGAGTGGAAGCCCATGCTTTTCTGTGGCTTCCACTGATAGTGCGGGAGGTCAAAGGGAGGGCCTTCCCACGTCCTGGTGAGGGTGGACTGTTGAAGTCCTCCTTCCAATCTTTGCTGATGTAGGTGGGCGTGGAGCCAGCTTTTTCTGTGGTGGTTGAATAGAGGAGTGTTTTTTCTAAAAGTTTTCTTCTTGCTTGGCCGCTTGATTTTTGCGGGAGGGAGAGCAGGTTTTTGTTGTTTTTTGTTTTTTTTTTCTACCCCATTGGCATTCTGGTTGGCTGATTCCTTCACATCCAGGTCTAGGATAGATAAGGCAAAAGAAAACCCGGGAAACTCACCACTGTGTTGTTCCTCAGAGTCTTTCAGATTCTTCCAGTCTTATGTTTGTTTTATAGCTAATGTCCAGAGCTTTTAGTTGAATTAGCAGGAGACAAAGGGAAAAAATACATTTACTTCATCTTAACTGAAAGCAGAAGTTATTTGTCTAATAAAAAAAAGAAAAGCAAACCTTCTGTCCCCCTCCATCCCACACTAGTTAAATGTCGCTTTTCTCTGCTCCCTTTTAGAACCAAATTCTTTGGCAGCATTTGTCTATACAATTGACCCTTGAACAAAGGGGGAATTTTTATTGAAACCTGGAAATTTTGAATATAATGTTCTAAAACTCTGGATCTTACGTAAACATTCCGTTTTCACTAGCTGCCTCCAGCACACCACCTCTGCAGGAGTCGGAGGGAAGGTCCTCATCACTGTTGGCAGGCGTGGGAGCACCTGTAGTCAGACATTCGGGTGTAACTTCTGACTTCCCCGAAACTTAATTTACTAATAGCCTACTGTTGATTGGAAGCCTCACCCATAACACGAGCAGTCAAATAGCACATACTTTCTACATTAAAGGTATTACATATTATAGTCTTGCAATAAAGTAAACTAGAGAAAAGAAAATGTAAGTGGACCCGCACAGTTCAGACCCGTGTTGTTCGAGGGTCACCTTTACTTGTTTTCTCCAAAGCCCCTCCTCTCAGTCTCTCTTAAACCTAGTAAGCTTACCCTTCCAGTCTTCTCAAACCATCTTGTTGAGGCACCATTTACAAGTGGGTAATCCAAGCAGTAATATCCATCAGAACTGTGGCTGAAGCTAAAATTGTACTTAGAGGAAAATCTGTAGCCTTAATTGTTACATTAAAAGAGAAAGAAACCTTCAATCCAAATGAACTAATCTAATTTCAGAAGTTAGAGAAAGGATCAACCTAAAGAAGAGATCAAAAGATGTTCAGACATTAGTAAAAGAGAAAGCAAAGCTACAATTGAGAAAATTAGGAAACTCTGGCAGATGATTAAGAAAAACAAAACAAAAATAAACAGTAATGGAAATTAGAACATGTTATAAATTTAATCATCTTTAAGTAAGATGTGAAATAAATTATCAAAAAACTGCCAATGATCAGTTGATTCAAAAAGAAGTAGAAAATCTGAATGATCCTATAACCATTAAAAATGGTGAGTTAAAAATTCCTTCCCTTGGTGAAAAGACCCAGGTGATTTTTCAGCTGATTTTGGACAAATGCTAATTCTTTTCTTTTTCTTTTTCAGAAAACAGAAAAAAGGGTAATAATTGTCATTTAGTTTTTCTGAGCCTTATGCTATGAGCTCGTTATCAAAATTAGTGAAGAGTGTGAAAGAATGAAATTGACAAGCCTGTCTCTTTTATGAACATAGCCAAAAAATCTAGCAATGTATGAAACAGGTAACATTACCCAGTTTGGCTTATTCCAGGAATGCAAGGTTTAATCAGTGTTAGAAATGTATCCAAAATATTTACACCTTAATAAAATTATGAGTCACATGTCACATTGTTGAATTGGAATAGTGAAGATCTTTGTTAAATCTGAGAATGCTAGATGTCTGCTACATGATGAGCACTAAAACTCAGTTTTGAGTGGGAGACTGGGTCACAGGAGACGGCACGCTGATTTAATGGAAGGGAGTCGGTCATCTGTCAGCAGTGGCAAAACGTGAGTTAGGCGTTGGTGAGTGATATTTTGTGAAACTGTTGGAGGGAGCGCCTTTCGAGGAGAGTAGAGGCGGTACCATGTGCTGGAGCAGAGCCGTGGCACTGGGGAAGCGTCGGTGAGATACAGCTAGAGTGCGCAGGAGGGGAGAGGCGTTGTGCGCCGTTTGCGAGAGGCACCATTTGCAAAAGGCACCATTTGCGTTACTCCTGCTCAGCAGTGCAGCGGATTTCAGCCCGGGGAGTCAGGATGCCGGTGGAGATCTTGGAGCACTCTGTTGGCCTTTTTAGGTTTCATGTCTGATCTTTAGAAATAACATGGATACCTTGTTTGCACTCTTCTGCATGTGCACCTTATTTGAGGTCAGGTACTGCCACTGTTGACCTTGATTTTTGTCACTAAAAATGTAGGAATCTGAATTCATGACTGAAGCACTAGTATAACGTGTTAATTTTCTCTGTGTTATATCCCGGGCTTTTAAACCCACTCATGGTCATCTCTTTTCACCAAGCTGGTGCCTGAGAACTTTCCAATGAAATAGATGACAGAGGCCTGATTCATTTCCTTTGTTCTGCCGTCTTTTTAACCTCACATGTGGTGAAAGCACATTTTAATATACCTCCTCTTCTTAAGAGATATTTGTGATTTTACTGGAGTTTTTGATTGAGTTGTATTTTTTAAAAGGAAGTCATTGAACTGAACTTTCACTGATAGCCAGGTTTTCTCTTTTTTTCCTTTTCCTTTTTTTATTCCACTGGTACATACAAGGCAACAAGTTTGTTAGTAACTCTACATTTGTGAATCAGAATTTTAAACCTATGTTAATTTCATAAATGCACTCACTTTTCTCTTAATGCATTTCTTCTAACCCCTTAAAGATGCTTTTATTTAATTTTCTGGATTATATAATGTATTTGGCTTTTTTAATTTAAGGTGTGACTGCACAGAAAAGTTACAGAACAAATTTGACTTTTTGCGCTCACAGTTGAATGATATTTCTTCGTTTAAGAATATCTACAGATATGCCTTTGATTTTGCAAGGGTAGGTAGAATTTCCAGGTTTTGTAATTTTAACTTTTTTTTTTTTTAACCTTGAAACCACACTCAGGAGAATTTTTTCCTTATGTTTTAGGATAAAGATCAGAGAAGCCTTGATATTGATACCGCTAAGTCTATGCTAGCTCTTCTGCTTGGAAGGACATGGCCATTGTTTTCAGTATTTTACCAGTACCTGGAGGTGTGTATGTTCTTACGTTTTTTGAAAATACTAATCTGATGAATATTAAATTTAAATTTTGATTTTAAAGCTTACTCTGATTGAAAATAAACCTTTAGTTGAGGAAAGACAAATAGATTTTTAGATACTGTGCTTTTAAAAAAATCTGCTTAAGTAGTAAAAAGTTTCTGTTAAAGTGTGTACATATATGTTGTCATTTTTAGACACAGGTTCATGTTCATTAATACATTCTGTACATGAGATACTTGGATTCCAGCCCTGCATCCCTCCCATAAAAAAATAACCTTCAAGAAATACATTTTAGCAAAGACGTTCTTCGTGCAGAATTAGTTTCCTGGACTTTTGGCAGAAGAGAGTTGATGCTCGTATATAAGTATCAAGCTTCTAAATCAGGTTTCTTTTCTTTTCTTTTTTTTTTTAAGATTTTATTTATTTATTTGTCAGAGAGAGAGCACAAGCAGGGGGAGCGACAGAGGGAGAGGGAGAAGCAGACTCCCCCCTGAGCAAGGAGCCCGATGTGGGACTCGATCCCAGGACCCTGAGATCATGACCTGAGCCGAAGGCAGACGCTTAACCAACTGAGCCACCCAGGCGACCCAATCAGGTTTCTTTAATACAAGATCTTAGGCTGAAATCTACATAAGGGAACCAGTTGTAGTAATAATAAAATTTTACTTTTCACTTAGGTTCAATCTAAATAATTAGAATTAAAATATTTTATGCCCACGGATATGAGAATGGCTATAATCCTGTACTTCAATGTACTGATGAGTAAAGAATGTATGCTGAATTCATGGAGAAAGTATTCTTTCAGAAGGTTTAACGTAGCACCCACCACCAGCGGTGGTTCTGAGATACTGTTCTTCTTTCCATTGCTTTCTCTGGTTTTCTTCTATCTGTTTTTGTGCCTTTTCAGTTTTAGTTTTTTTTAGTATGCTGCTCACCATTTCTGGAGTATATATACTTTTTCTTGTTGCTTTGAAAATGATTTCTCGTAAAGCTGATTATCATAGCAAATTCCTTGGAGTAATTTTGTTTAAAGCTTCTGATAAGAAGCAATGATATGGGGTGCCTGGGTGCCTCAGATGGTTAAGCGTCTGCCTTCGGCTCAGGTCATGATTCCTGGGTTCTGGGATCGAGCCCCGCATCGGGCTCCTTGTGCAGCGGGGAGCCTGCTTCTCCCTCTACCTCTGCTGTTCCCCCTGCTTGTGTTCCCTCTCTCTCTCTGACAAATAAATAAAATCTTTAAAACAAAAAAAAGAAAGAAGCAATATTATGGAAAGGACTTAAGTAAGTGGGTTTCATGTACACTTAAATCTTTAAGCTTAATAAAATGGGCGTAATGAAGGCTAGTAAAGTAGATGTTTTTGATGGATGTTATCAATCTTCCTCCTGTTAGTAGTTTTGGGCAAAAATAAATAGAACTGAGTGTAAAAGTATTCACCTCTAAAGGGAGCTGAGAGAACTAAATATTTTCAGTGCTTGTTACGTAGAGGGTGTTCGACCTGCAGTGTTTCTTTAAATCTTTATAACACTGTTTTGAATTATGTTTTATCCCCCTTCAGCAAATGAAGGAATGGGCTCTGTTGTTAAATAATGCTCCCAGGGTCACCCAGGTAAGTGGAGAAGTGGGGTTTGAACCCAGGCCAGTACTCTTTTACTGCCTACAAAGATGCCAACTTCAAAATGTGGCTGAACAGTAAAGTTCAGTGAAGAAGGGCTGTTCTGGGGGCCACAGGAGGGGATGCGGTGTGTCCAGGGTAGGCTGTCGGTCTTGAGTTCAATGGTGGTTCCACAAACATCTACATAGGTGGACATCGACTTTTACCCTAACTCTTAGTACCTTCCATGCTCCTGTGATTTCTCTAGAATGAAGGAAAGATAAAGGAAAACGTAACTTGGATAATGTTAACATGTAAATGTCCCTGAGATTTCTCCTAGAAGCACAAATAATTTAAAGAGCAGTAAGTGTTTTAAGACGAAATCACAAAAAATGTTACAACTGGGTTTATCGAAGTCAAGTCCTAATAAATAATGCTTATTCTGTATTCAAAGTATTTATATCATTTTCTACAGCAATCAAAGTATCGTGTTATGAACAAAGATCAGTGGTACAACGTATTAGAATTCAGCAGGACTGTCCATGCTGATCTTAGTAACTATGATGAAGATGGTGCTTGTAAGTATGTTTTCTTATGAAAATAAAATTCCTAACAACTCTTAGATGAGAATATACATTTGTATAGCATTGCCGTAAAGGATTTAGACTTCTTAGCAATAACTTATTATTTAATAATGTGGAAAGTGTGGGGAAAGCAGGTGTAGAATGTAGACCAAGAGCTTAGATTGAGCAGTATATTATAAAATCTTGCTGCAGGGGTGCCTGGGCGGCTCAGTCAGTTCAAGTGTCCAACTCTTGATTTCGGCTCAGGTCATGATCTTGGGGTTGTGGGATCGAGCCCCATATTGGGCTCCATGTTCAGCATGGAGTCTGCTTGAAATTCTCTCCATCTCCCTCTGCCCCTCCCCCTCCACTCACTCTTGCTCTGTCTTGTGCTCTCTCTCTCTCATAAAATCTCTTAAAAAAAAGAAATACAATTTTTTGTCATTCAAGCTATCAGTCAATATTCTTCAGTGGAAAGGGCAGAATGTCTTAAAACAGATCTGTGAAGTAATAAGTTAGGTAAGCCACATTCTCTAAAACGGTACAAGTTTTCCATTTCCACCTCCAGTTTGGTTGCATGTGTTGTGTTAGTGTTGGGAAGGGTGGTAAGACACATTCCTATAAACATGAATTGAAATGTGGACTTATTTAAAGAAGGGCTAACTTTGTTTCTCCATATATATATATATATATCTCCCTACAGGATGGTAAATCATTTAATAATACTTTTAGAAACAATACCAGCAGCAGTAAGCTGGCAACCTAAGGACTATATGTGGCCTGCAGATGTATATATTCGTGTGTTTTGAGTCAACCTTTAAATTAAGAGTTTTTGCATAAAAATAAAGCTTCCAGATTTGTTTGAAAAATCAGAAAATCTGACAAAACTGTACCTGGAATTAGTGACTGAGGCCGAGCAGTAGCTCATGTTGGACTCGCTTCCCACTTTGCTGGCCCACAGTTTATGCCAACAGTTCGCTTGGTTTTCAGCTGTCGTTTATTACCGGGCTTACCTGCTGCTTATCTTCGAGTAGGGAGGTATGTCTGTGAAATTGAGAGAAAAAGACAGACCACCAGAACGTTGTGTGTTTTAAGAAAAATAGAGCAAGCATATTTTTTTCTGGCAATGAGTTTTCCTCTATTTAAAAACAGAAAGAGAGAGAACAGTGAGTTCATTTAAACTGCCTACCTGGCTTCTGTCAGGAAATGAGTTTGTACCCCCTGCTTTATACAGATGTCTTTGTAGAATAGTTCTTAGGTTGGCTATTGAGTAGACACCTGCTGAATGTTTAGACTCCTACTGGGTCCTCTTACCAGCCACCCCTTCAACAAGCTTACACATTTCTTGGTGAGGGAACCTGGAAATACTACATTAAACACTTTGCATATTCCTTAATAATTAAGTAACAGAATGTTGTGAACATTTAGAAAAGGGAGAGGTTAATCTTGACTTAGTTTTTGGAGAGTTCACTTTGCGAGGGAAGTTGCAGCAAATACCCATTTGGGGAAGTCCCTTCTGTCTTTTCTCTGAAGAGAAAAGACAGGGAAGCAAGCACCGGTGAGTCCAGCAGTGGGACGGGGAGCAAACCCCTGGGGCAGCGGAGGGTCCGTCCTCAGCGCTGACGCAGAGCTTGTGGGCAGTGTGTTCTGTCGTTGCACGGATGAGTTCACTGAATCCTAACAAAAACTTCTTTATTCCAGGGCCTGTTCTTCTCGATGAATTTGTTGAGTGGCAAAAGATCCGTCAAACATCATAGCAAGAACTAATGTGAAGAAAATGCAAACCTTTTGGTGCCCACGTGTACACAGGCTGAGGAAACAAGGAAAAAATCTAAAGGGTGCATTTTCATTCATACGAAAGACTTCTCATAGTACTTTTTTTTCCTTTTTTTTAAAGGAAGTTTTCTTGTTACATGTGATGGGCATTGAGCCACACCTCTTCTGAGACTGAATATTGAAGCTTTTGTTTTGAGTTATGTTTCTAACATTTATTTCAGAACAATAAAGATTCAGATTTGTGACAAAGGCCTTAAAGTGAAGATGTCCCTTGAGTGTCAGAGTGGTATTTATTTTTGTACATTTTAATTCTTGAATTTTAGAGGATGTTTCTCACCATGAATTTGGAGTTTCAAAGATTTTAAACAATCTTCATATTTGGCAGTGTAGTCGGCTGATGGTATGGCTCATTATAATCATTTGTGAACAGTTAGGAAGAATATTGGCCTTGGCTTCTGGGATAATGATGTTCTGATACAGCTAATAAAAACCATTTCTGGATATTGGGAGTTCTCTGGCGCTCAGCCCTGGTGTTCTATGAAACCAGCCATGGTCTTACGCGCATGCTTTACCTGGAAAGTTGAGAATTGGAATGATTATGTCCCGGTATTTTGCTTCTAACCGTTAAATAGTACTGTCAGTAAGCGTTCATCAGCATTGAATGTATATTCTTAATATGACTTGGCAAGGTTTCTGTATTGTGTCAGTTACAGAGTTCCATTTCTGTGTGAAAGAGCAAGGTTCCTGCATTAATGGTCTCAAAATTAGGCTGAGGACAGAATCAAGAGCAGTATTGAACTTGTGTGGTCGTCACTGTTCTCATTACGAGTAGCGTGTATATGATCTCTTTAACGTCATTCTGTGATACAGATATAAGATCTGGTCTTACAAGGGGACCTGAGCTCTGATGTTGTGGATTTAGTTAAGATACCTACAGGAAAAGCAGATAATAAAATAAGGAGTCTTGAGAGAGCTCTGGGTAAAATGGTGCACAGCTCAGGGGTTCTGTTGATGGTATAATGACAGCATTGCTAATTGTCACGACTTTCTAAACGTTGGCAGTAAAGTATCTTGAGGAAAGGACAGCCTTTTCTAATTCACGTAAAAGTCATCTTTTGGACGAGGGGCCAGGGCTGTTTTGGACATTGCTTTTCAAACCACCCAGCATCCCGTTCATGGTCCAGCCGCAACCTCAACAGCATTGCTAATTTCAGTGTTATGAGTGGAAGGAAGTAAATAGATTATTTTTCCACAATAAGAACATTTCTATTGGGATTTGAGGTAAAGGTTGATTTTTGAATAGTGAATTTATTTAATGAGTGACTTTCAGTATTGACTGCATAAGGGAAAATAGCATTTTAAAGATTTTTATGGTTTATTTGGTTAATGAGCTGGGAGAAAGTGATTACTCTTTTACTTGCCTTTTAATGAAATCACTTTGTACAACTTTGTAAAACACTGATATAACAGTACAAAAACTTGTTTTTCCTAAATGTCTTATCAATAAGGATAATTTTCCTGAAATGTCCCTTTTAAGTATTAGAATGACTGAATTATTAGAACCGAGCATATACTGACAATGCTATGATTCAACAATATGATGTTGTAATATCAAATTTACTGCAAGTAAAGCATTTAGATTTGACATTTGAATCTTTATAATTTAATTGACTCTTCCCTCCAAGACACAACTTCTAAACTTGAAGAATATTGCCCACTTTTGTTTAACTTCAAAACCTGTAATTCAGATCTTATAAGTTGTCAGTTTATAGCCTGAAGTAATAGTAATGTCCTTGTTGTCTTCATTAAGTAAAATAAAGAACACTCAGAACTTATAGATGACTTTAAAAAAAAATAAAATAAAGGAAACTGTTTATTTTGTACTTATCCAAAGTACATTTAGACTTCTGGAATCTGAAAATTAAAATGAAACTTTGTTTCCTTAAAGTCAACAGCCCAATCCTGCCTGGGCCACTCTCGCTTTACTCTGTTGTTCCTTCTAGTTCTCTCAACCTTACTTTGGAGGCAGATTTACTCTCCCTAATTCATCAGTCAGAATGTGGGCTTGTTCCTTATCTTTCATCTCTTAATTTATACTTGAACAGTTTGGGAAATACATTTAATATATTGCGAAAAGTATAAGAGGTTAAGTGGTGTAAGCAAATAGGCCAGTAATAAGGAGCCTGCAGTATATTAAAAAAGTCTCCTAACTGCCGAGGCTCTTCTTTTTATTAGTTAGCTTCAGGTGCCTTCCCAGGAATCCTGTGGTACCATTTTCCGAATTACTTTGTGTGGGATGAACTCTCACTGGTGCTTTATGGTTGGAAACGATGTGCTTCTAGAATAGCATACCTGTAACACTCCTGGAAGGAAATAGAGCCAGGTGTGTTTTCTCAACTGTTAGAGGATGCAGATCTTGTCCCCTGCCCCCTTGAAGCCAGTGCTTGTTGACAAGGCCTGGTTTCTGCAGGAAATTGCCAGGGATTCAAGTCCCACGGTGTTGTCTCTAAACAGCTACCAGTTTTACCTGAATGGGAGATAAGTGATGTTTTGTCATGTGCTGATCTGCATTACTCTGTCTTCTATGGTCTAATGATTCCTTGTTTTTTTAAATGCTGCCAGTAAAATTCTTGGCAGAATACATTTTTGACAGTAATAGTATTTTTATGTATAATGCATAGATTGTGTTGATTTGGGTTTTACTCTGTTGGAAGTCCTCTAGATGAGTGTTTCTTAAACTGGAACGTGAGAGCCTTCTGTGGGATGTGAGATTGACCCCTGAGGGCTGTTTCTCTTACAGCAAATGCCTTTATATCTAGAAAACCACAAATTATCGTTAACAGTATTGAATGCCATCACTTTGTGCAGGGAGTGGAGGAGAAAGAGAGTAGAATTTAAGGCATACAGGTTGTGTAGAGTAGCTTAGATTCCGAACACGGGAAGTGTATTTGCGATGAAACATTTCACTTTGAACTAAGTATTCCTTCAACAAAACACATCCTTTCTAATTGCTTATGTGAACTTATGCATGGATTTATTGGAATATGTTTTGTGGTCAGCTTGAGAAGCAGGTAGTAAGAATGCTGATTTATTTTCCTGCTTTCTTGAAGAAGTGTACTTAAAACTGTGATAATTCACAGTCGGATAAAGTTTTGTTTGGACTTTGCAGGCTCCTGTGGCCTGAAGTTTTGTGGCATATCTCATATGTTTATCAGATAACTAAAGTGTCATATAAATTAGGGATATGTTAATACAGAATTTAAATGCATTTCTTTATTAAACTAAGAAGACACAGTAATCTTAACCTTATTGCTAGAGAATTCCTGAGGAACTATTATTTCTTGAGTCATACCGTTACAAGGAAACATTCAAAGAAGAGTTCATTTTCCCTTCAGAAAAGAAAAACAACAAAATCTCATTGATTTCCTCAATAGGAAACGCTAATCTGAATTATTAAATATTCTGGATCATATAATTTTTTTAATGAATGTAGCTTTATTAGTTTCATAAATGCTTTGTAACAACCAGAAAAAGAGATTGCTTAAGACTTGGTCTGTCTTGTTGACAGTTACCCGTGAGTGGTACTTTGGAAACCCCAAAAACAGTCTCCCTTGTATGGTAAATTTATGTAGATTAAAGATTGTGGGAAGATGAGTTTCAGCCCCACAGCTTAGGCAAATTGTCAATACAGAGATTTTTCTAGTGAACTTCTATTTCTTTGGAGCAGATCTTTAGAGCTTTTAACACACAATTTATTTTCTTTTTCCCAAACACCAGTCTTAGTAAAATATCTTAAATTTGCTAAATCTACCTTACAGTCCTTTGACTCTTATACAGATAGTGCTTCTCTTGCTTCTTTCCTAGACCACTTGTTATCTAGAACATTTGTCTTTATTTTGTGTGCTTTGTCATTTCTTAGGGCCTTTTGTAATATGGCTCATTTTTGCATGAGTTCTAGTTTACCATGTGTTAAATATTCTTTAAAATAAATAAGGTTAGACTTTAATAATAGAATCTTAACTTACAGTGCCAGTTTTATTGGAGCTTTTTTGTATTTATGTAATGGATCTATGGTCTGTCAATGGAAGAGTTAGAGTAAAATAGTTTCATTAAAATTTTCTTAGTTCCTCCCGAATTCTGCCATTTTGAAGAAGTTTTATCCTTCTGTATTTTGGCTTTCCCAGCTTTAAAGTATTAATGAAAATCCTTCCATGGATTGTTTCAAGTATTAAGTTAAAATTGTGTATATTATGAAATAACCAAATACCATACTTAGAAGCTAACAGCAGTAAGCAAAATGGATGTGTAGAAAGCCAGATTCACCCCAAACTCGGTGTGTGTGTGTGTGTGTGTGTGTGTGTGTGTGTGAGAGAGAGAGAGAGAGAGACGTGTGTGTGAGAGAGAGGGTGTGTGCGAACTATTACCCGTAATTTATTTTTCCATGTAGAAAACAAGGTTGTGCATAGCAGCTCTTTCCATGTCTGAAGGTGAGAGGAGCATTTTGCTTTCATGTGTGATTGCCAGCAGTTGCATTTGAACCACAAAAGATGAAGGACTTTAATACTTTGCTTGAACAGCTTGTCTTGTGAGACTTAGTATCATTGATTCGTCAAGCTTAGCAAAACTAATTTTTGTGAGTGTTCTTAGTTTACCTTGAGTATTTTAGCTGTATTATTCTGTCATGCAAATGAATTCGGACTCCTAGGTGCAGAACCCCGACTTGTTTTGGACTTTACGGAAGTAATACCAGAGAAACCTGGGTGGATTTTCTCTTTACCACATTTTGTCACATCACTTCCAGACGCGTCACTTGACCTGTGTTCTCTTCAGTTTCACCTTATGTGAAATAGCCATAATACCCACCAGAATTGTTAAGAAGTCCAAGCAGGGCCTTGCCCATAACATTTATTAGTAAGTGTTAAATGAATACACTTTGATATCTGAACAGAAAACAATTCGTTATAATAGTTTTTTCTAAACAAGGTTTTCTATCTTGTATAAATTGAAACTATTGGCATTTCTTGTTTTATTCTCCCATTTGTTTTTATAATCACGCTTATTCATATTACCTTTGGGACAAAATATTTCAGTAAATCCCAAACATCTGCTATGTGCCAGCAAGTATTCTGGGCCTGAGAGTGTGTGTGTGTGTGTGTGTGTATATAGTTTGTCATGTGATGACAAGGTGATTAGGGAAAGTAAGTCAAGGAAGTGGTCTGGGGAGTGAGTATAGGATCGCTATTTTAAGCAGTACGCACTGACAGAGTGACACTGAACAGAGATCTAAAGAAGTGAACCGTTGCTCCATTTGCATATCTGGGGAGGAGCTTACCAGGCAGAAGGAGTGTTACAGCCCTGAGCTGGTGGTGTGCGCAGCGTCTTCAAGAACTAGCAAGGAGATCACTGTGACTGTAGAGAGTGAGACCAGAGGAGTGGCCAGGACTAGGAAGTTGAGGTTAGAGAGATCGGGGGTAGTCATCATGCCTGATGGCAGGTGATCACAGAGGGCGTTGCAGGCCTTTCTAAGGACAGGCTTTCATAGAGTGAGGTGGGGAGCAGGGTCTGATCAAAGCAAGGATGGAAGGTGACACTTTAGATAGGAGGGATAATCCAGATGAAAAATGGCGTCATGTGGATGAGGCCAAGGGCAATGAAAATAATAGATTCAGAATATATTTTGATAGTAGAACAGATAGTTTACACAGATGAGTTGGATGAGGGGTATGAGAAGGAAGAACCAGGGAAGACTCAGATTTTTGGCTTGAAACAATTGAATGAAGCAGCCATTTACTAATAGAGGGAAGACTCAAGAGCAGGTCGGGGAGCTTGGTTTGGGACATGTTCTGGTAGACAGACTTATTAGATGTCCCCAGGGGCATGCAGGACAGGCCGAGGGATACTTGAGTCTGGAGTTGGAGGGGGAGGTCTGAGCTGGATACATACATACATGGTTGACCTTGAACAGCACATGTTTGAACTGTGCAGATCCACTTTATACATGGATTTTTTTTGTTGATACAGTATTGTAAATGCATTTTCCCTACCTGACCTCATTGTAAGAATACACTGTATAATACATACAATGTACAAAATGTGTGTGAATTGGCTGTTTATGTTATCACTGAGGCTGCTGGTTAACAGGCTCTTATAGGTAAGGTTTGGGGGAGTCGGAAGTCACGGGTGGTTGACGGTGTGGGGGGTGGCGCCCCTCGTGGCCATGTTGTTGGAGGGTGAACCGTATTTGGAAGTCATCGGAGTATAACCCTCTTTTAAGTCAGGACGTGATGCGATAACTGAAAGTGTAGCAGACAATAAAACCAAACTGAAGACACATGATTGGTGAAATTTAGGGCTGACTTGTGGTTTTTCAGGAAGAAATGTAATGCTCCTGTTTTCTATACACAGGAATCCTTACTTTCTGTCATGTTATGGAAGCACAGAGATTTAACGGTCAAGATTGAAAGCATATATATGCACGTGGCACTTAAATTTAAAGGACGAATTCCACTCTATTCCTGGAACAAAGCTTTTTGTTTTGAGACAGTACAGCTCTACGTTTTAAGAATATGTCAAGCGCCTCCGTCTTCTAATTGGGAATTGCTCTTCTGATTCAGTTCCGTAATTTTGGCACTAGGGGGCAGGCTTGCTTCTAGTTTCTGCAGAGATGTAATTGGGATTAATTTAGCCAAAGAGCACCTGTATTCAGCCCCTATCTATGAATGCACTTGCTGCTCAAGTGACAGTTCACTATCTGCTGTGCATTTTCTGTTGCTGGGAAAGCATCAGATAAGGTTGTGGCTGGTTTCAGTGCATCTAGGACTGGGAGCTGATAAATATTTGCATATAAAGTACAAGGAAACAGGCGTAGCTTACTGCAGTTAAGATCTGATATGGAGCCCCTGCCCACATAGGTACATAGGAGAGTTTGAAACCAGTCCTAAGGAATTCTGGACATCATTTATTCAGGAAATGTAGTGAGCTGTCACTTTGTGCAGTCAATTGTAGTAAGAGTTGGGGCTACAAAGATGAGTAGAATGTAGTCCCTGCCTAAATAAGCTTTGGTGTAGCATCTTACAGCAGTTAATATCTTGTGCTCTCTTTCAATGTCTTTTTCCCCCAGTGTTAGAAAGCCTGACTCATTTATCTCTGGCACCTCCAAGTGCCCATCACAGGGCTTGGTACTTAGGCTAATTCATAGTGTATGAAAAGAGACAGAACTAAGGGGGGGGGAAACAGTGAGGGGATTGGTTCCTTCACAAAAAATTCCCCTGCAAGAAGGCTCTCCTATTAACGTGTAAGAATGGTTGTGGAGGGATTCCAATTCTCCATCTTTGCCCCTACTCCTCTTCCAAATAGTGTTCATCTCCCCCCATGATCAAGAGCAGCTGGTAGAGATTACCTGTTGCTACCCAAAGAGAAGGAGGTCTAGGCTTTTCATTGTTACTGGAGTGGACAAGGATCAATGTGGAAGGTGGACACATCTTCCTGTCTGGCTTGTATCAGGTCAAGAAGTTTGAGATGAAAGGAGCTTGCTGGAATAAGGGTCCTCTGCTTTTTTTTTCTCACTTTTCACCCAGAAAGTTGGTGCACACATAGACCTTCTCCCTCAGTTCTTTTAGGGTCCCTACTTGTACAGGCCAGTTCTTTATTTACTTGTAAAATGAGGATCTTATAACGACTTCATAGGATTGTTTTGAGGATGAAATGAAACAGTGTGCAGTAGATACTAGGTTTATTGCCACCTGGAAAAACATCAGTTGGACTGTGGAGGATGGGTTTGTGTTCAATGAGTGTCTGTTACTCTAATAGAATCAGATAAATGGGGGGAAGTTGATCCACTAAAATCAGACTAAATACAAATCTCTTTAATGTCAATGATACAAACCAATTTGTTTTATTTGTTCTGTTATTATGGGGCAGTGGAGTGAAATGGCTTTCAGAGGGATAATAAATGCGGCTAAACGAGGCGATCAGTCTAGAGTGTACTTGGCACCACGTACTGAGTGCTGGGTCGCATTGGCTGCTGTCTTTAAGCACAGATTGATTTGACCTCATAGTGGGGACTTTTTTTTTTAAGATAAAAAATTTTAAAGCCATAGTACTGGAATGTCATATTATACTGTTTGATTCTCTTAAACCAGTTGTTTAAAATTTTTTTAAGTAGCAGGACTGTTTTGTAAATGAAATTTTACTTAGAAGCACAGTATGTAAAAGAAAGTCAAATGACATGCTCTGGTTTAAGTGGAAGATTCAGATTGCTTCTGAGAGGCCTCAGGAGCTCCTGGCTTTCTGACGAGCGTATTTTGAAAATCACTCCTTCCACATTTGCACCTTGCCCTGTCAGACGTGAATAGAGCATGTGACTCTATTTAGAAACTTCTATTTCATTCTCTGTATAAAAGCCAGAAAGTGGCCAACATTGTTTTAGCGTGGAACAGGATGAGATATATTTCAAGCACCACTGGAAATATTTATGCTAGAATGATAGACTTTGTGACCATTCTATCTTAGTTTCATTACCTAGAGTTGATCTAGAAGGGCGAGATCTGTAAGAACTGCCAAGAGAGGTTTGGAATAGAAACGGATGAATGAATGAATGAATGTGGACTGAGGCTTCACTATGGCCCTGTACCACATAGGATAAGCAAGAGCATCATTCCCAGTCTCTGCCTTTGAGGATTCCAGTCCCCCAGTGGCGAAACAACTCTGCGAGCAGAGACCCTATAAGTCACACGTGTTCCCCCCCCCCCGCTCCACGTTCACTCAATAATAAGGGCTTAATGGATGCTTATTGAATGAACGAAAACATTTACATTTGTCTTCTCTCCTAAACTGCAAGTCCCTGGGAAGACAGGGGCTGTGTTGCATTGATCTTGCACCCATGGCAGCACATGGCCAGTAAATTAAAGAGTTTACTTACAGAGGTCATCAGTGAGTGAATAAATGAACAAGTGGACACATTTGGACCTAAAGATACATATGTCTGCATTCTGGTTCGAGTAAGATTCTTGAGGGGGGAGGCCATGTCTGCAGCTCTTGGCATAGTTTGCCTGACTCAGGAGGCAGTCAGCTCTGTCGGTAGAACTGAGCAGACCTTCAGTTTGAGTGGAACCAGAGTTGTCTTCTACAAGCCGGCCCTGAAGTGATTTCTGACCGGAGAGAGGGCTACCCAGGGAGCTTTTTCTGAGCTCGCGCCACTTGCATGCTAAGCAACAAGCCATCGGAGTTCAGCGAGGGAGAGGTGAGTGGACTGAGATGGTCAAGACGGATTCTCAGAGCCAGTGAGACTTGATGAAGGTGTGTTTGAAGCTGTGAGTTAGATGGCTGGAGAAGGAAGGCACGGCGTGGACAGAGCCCTGGGCTCTGAGCGGCAGGACCTGTGGGGAGCCGTGGCTTTGCAGCTTCTCGGCTCCGTAGCCTTGAGATTCGCGTAGCTCCCCTCTGCCTGTTCCCATAGCAGAGCTGAGCTCGGTGCTCAGACTGAGACTGTCCTTCGAGGTGCCGGTGAGGCACTAAGTGAAGCGTCCTGCTGTGCACCGGCCCCCAGACGCACGTCTGCGGAATGACACAGAACGAATGATCCTGACGACGGAAAGCAGGACGCTCTGGAATGTCGGCTCTGGCATCTGCCGGTAAACCTGTCACCGGACGGGAAGGAAAGTGAACAGGCGAAGCCACCAAATCTCATGATCAGAAGGGCTTTGGGGGTCATTTGGAAACTCCTTTGAGACTGAAGTTATGTCAGGGATGAATAAGTCATGAGCTCTTCGTGCTGACATGATTTCTAAGGATGCCTTACTGAAAAAGGAAAACCACAAAATAAACCATAGAGCAAAGCTTTAAAAAAAAAAAAAAAAGCTTCCCGAGGGATGGAGGCTTCATTGGCTCTAACTGCTCGCCTCTTTCCTTACTAAGGAGTCATCTTTATTCCTTCGCTGGTAACTGGTTTTAACTTTTGGCCGTGAGATGGTTACATCGACTGGACTCATTACACGATCACTGAAGCATAATTGGTGGCAGGCCACCAGCCGAAAAGGGGAAAAGACGATTCTTTTTGAACTCGGAATGTATGAATTGGTCTTTATGATGTAAGATGGGGTTTGTTGTAACTGCTCCTTTCGGGCCCTAAGCCACAGCGCCTTTCTCTCTGTTGCCTCCTTCAGCCCCTGTGGGTTCCCCCTCATCCTAAGAAACCTCCCTTCCCTCCAGAGTGTTGACAACACTGTATTGCAATGTATAATTTACACATTTGTTTTCTTACCTAGACTGCGATCTCCTTGAGAGCAGGGATGGTGTATTTGCCTTTCATTTGTCCACTGTTCACAGCTACCCGCAGTCCAGGGAAAGCACTCAATACGTGGAACAAATGAAGATGAACAGATAAATAAACGATTCTGCTTCTGTAAGATGTTTAATTATCTTCTGTGTATTTTTTTCACTATATGGTAGGCATTCCATTACAGCCCTATTTTAATGTTGACCTATGAAAGTTAGAATCAAGTGTAAATCCAAATGAGAGATGCATATTAAAACAATTAGGACAGTTTTGCCTCCCGAATTGGCAGATTTTTAAAACTGGTCATACCCATTGCTGATAAAGGTACAGGAAATCAAGGATTTTTATATTTTGCTGAAGGGAATATAAACTGGCAGAGCCTTTTCTGGAAAGCATTTAGGGGGAGATATATTCAAAGGCCTTAATAATGCTTATCTCCTCTCACCTACCAATTCTATGCCTACGAATTTATACTAAAGAATAAATAACAAATTTGCAATATTTTTTACCATAACCTAGTTTATAGATGGGGTGGGGGGAGGAAATCACCTAAATGTTTAACCATACAAACACTGGTTATATAAATTATAATCCTACTTTGGAGTACTCTGCCGAGAAAAATCCACGCTGTATCGTGGGAGTGGGGAGGAACCAGTTTGAAAACAGTATGCACCCTGGTTGTTCCACCGTGTGTGAGCAGACAGGGAAAAGCCTGAAAGTGCATTCCAAAACGGGAAAATGGTAGCCGCTTGGTCATAGCATCACCAGGAGTTTTCATGTCTACTTCATTCTCTACATTTTCTCTACTAACCGTGACGATGCATCACTTCTGTAATTAAAAAAAGTAAATAAAGGTGAGATAAAGAAGCAGGCTTTCCCCTTTGCAGATGACATGCACCCTCCCAGTGAAGGAGGAGGCACCAAGCTGAAAACAGAGTGTTCTCCTGGACCCAGTGCAGCGGGCCATGCTCCCTGCCTGTCTGCCTGTTGCCCATGGCCTCATAGGACACACCCGAGGCCTATCTGGAAGTAACGCTCATTCATTCACTCACTCACGCATTCAGGAAATATTTGTAGAGGTCCTATGGTGGCCTCAGAACTTGGGGTATAAGGATATGTGTCAAATTCTTGAAGGCTCATTGTGTTTTGGGGTTTTGTTTGTTTTCATTGAGGTGTAATTGACATACGATATCTTACTAGTTTTGGGCACACATCATAGTGATTGGGCATCTGATGCATCACGACACGATCTTCATGGTAAGTCTGGCGGCATCTGTCAGCACACAGACTTACTGGGGTATCACCGACCGTGCCCATATGCTGAGCACCGCATCCCCGTGACACTCTCACTCTGTGCCTGGGAGTGCGTGTCTCTGCATCCCCTCCACCCACTTCTGCCATTTATCATTTCAACCGGAGTTGAATAAAGACTTGAGGACAGCCCTCTCTCTTTGGAGTCAGAAATGGATCCCAAAGAGATTTGCCCAAGATTGAATGGATCGTAAGTAGCACCTCTAGACTGGAACTGGGAAATTCTCTCTTGTCACCTGGGCTTCCTGTCTTGTAAAACACCTATCTATCTGCACAACAGCAGATCCGCAAAGTGAAAGGAAATCTCGTACCTGATGCTTGCATCTCTTCTCTCATATCTTTAGATGCCTTACCTGGCTTCAGTTTGTCTCACGGAATTTGTAGCTAACTAAAGTTTCATATCTATGAAATTTCTATTTAGCCATTATTATGCTATTTGTCCCTCAAATTAGAGTTTTGCTTTGTATTTAACCTCATAAATACAACTAGACCAAGCCGATGAAAACCTTTCCCCTTCTATATCAACTTCTTGCTTTTTATTGTGGAGAGGGGCCATTCAGTCAGTAACCCATTTATTGAGTATTTATATTCTGCGAAAAGATTATTGTGTAGATTTTGTCAACCGCTGAAATGCAGAGACTTTCATTAGAGCTTGGCACCACACTACCAGCAACTTAGCAAATGCACGGTTCCATTGCGTGCTACCTTCTCCAGCATAGCCCTGACCCGGCTAACTCCCACTCATCCTTCAAAACCCCTCACTCCAGCGAAGATCCTGCGTCTTCCGGGAAGGCTTTGTTCACCCACACCCACTCCCCAACACACTCTCTTACCTCCCGTGGCATTTGTCATGTTGCATTGTCTTACTCTGAGCTCCTTGAAACCTCAGTTGTGATCTTTTATTTTCCTGATGTGCTTAGTTCAGTGGGAGACCCACCAACAGCTATTCACACAGCCATCTCCTTGTGATAGGGTGGGATAATCACCTCACAGGGCGTAGCGGAGGTGATTCTAGTCCGCGTGGAGCCACAGATTTGCTGGGGGGACCTACAGTGTAGGGTAAGCTTTGCAATATAGCTTGACGTTGGGCAACGTGATGCCCCCAGCTTTGTTTTTCTTTTTCAACATTTCCTTGGCAATCTGGGGTCTTTTCTGGTTCCATACAAATTTTAGGATTGTTTGTTCCAGCACTTTGAAAAATGTCATTGGAATTTTGATCAGGATGGCATTGAAGGTCTAGATTGCGCTGGGTAGCATAAACATTTTAACAATGTTTATTCTGATCCATGAGCATGGAATGTTTTTCCATCTTTTTGTGTCTTCTTCAATTTCTTCCTTAAGTGTTCTGTAGTTTCTAGAGTATAGATCCTTCACCTCTTTGGTTAGGTTTATTCCAAGGTATCTTATGGTTTTTAGTGCTATTGTAAATGGAATTAATTCCCTAATTTCTCTTTCTACAGGTATATTCTTAGTGTATAGGAAAGCAACTGATTTCTGTGCATTGATTTTGTATCCTGCCACATTACTGAATTGCTGTATGAGTTCTAGTAATTTAGGGGTGTATCTCTTCGCAGATGACATGATACTTTATGTGGAAAGTTCCAGTATAGTTAACATGCAGTGTAATATTAGTTTCAGGTATATAGTATAGTGATTCAATGCTTACATACAATACCCGGTGCTCATCATGACAGGTGCACTCCTTCATCCTGATCACCTGTTTCCCCCATCCCCCCACCCACCTCCCCTCTGGTCACCACCAGTGTGTTCTCTGTAGTTAAGAGTCTGCTTTATAGTTTGTCTCTTTTTTTTCCCCTTTGCTCGTTTGTTTTGTTTCTTAAATTCCACACATAGGCGATATCATATGTTATTTGTCTTTCTCTGACTGACGTATTTCACTTTAATCATACTCTAGCTCCATCCATGTCATTGCAAATGACAAGATTTCATTCTTTTTTGATGGTTGAGTAATATTCCATTGTATGTGTGTGTGTGTGTATATATATATATATACACACACATACCACATCCTCTTCATTCATTCATCAGTCCATGGACACTTGGGCTGCTTCCATATCTTGGTTATTGTAGATAATGCTGCTACAAACATCAGAGTGCATGTACCCCTCTGAGTTAGTTTTTTTTTATTTTGGGGGTAAATACCAGTACTGCAATTGCAGGATCATAGGGTAGTTCAATTTTTAACTTAATTTCAGATTCACTTGCACATTAACAGAGAAGAGGGAAACTCAACCAGCAACTACATGGTCCTTCCTCTCTGTGATCGCCATGGCACACCCTGGCCCTGGTGCCTTTCTCCACTCTCCCACCCTGAGTGTAACCGAGGGAGTCCACAGCAATACCCACATTCTGCCGAGTTCTCTGAGCGTTTGCCTTCTGACGCTACTCTTAGCTCTTGAGACATTCTTGCTTTCATTTTTCATTTCCGTGCTTTCTCCTTTTATTATAATTGTGCTCATAGTTTAGTAATTTCATTTTCAAGATCTTGCTAAACTCATGAAACATCTTTCTTAAAAAAAGTTATTTATCAGGCCGCCTGGGTGGCTCAGTTGGCTAAGCATCTGCCTTCGGCTAGAGTCATGATCCTGGGGTCCTGGGATCGAGCCCCACGTCAGGCTCCCTTCTCCATGGGAAGTCTGCTTCTCTCTCTCTCCCTTTGCTTCTCCCCGTGCTTGTGCTCGCTCTCTCTCTCTCAAATAAATAAATAAATAAATAAATAAATAAATAAATAAATAAACAATAAATCTTTAAAAATGATGATTAGCAACCCTCTGTTATGTTTTAAAGTGATACAAGCTTTCTTAGAAAGAAGAGCTGTGATTTAATGTATAGATTTATGTGCAGTCTGCCCAGAACTACTTATCCCCTTCTAATATTAAAATACGAATGCCTTCCACATCTTCTCTATGAAGGCAAATGCCTACAGGTGCTGGTGGTGGTCACTGAGTGGATCATAATATGGGGAAAACAGGAGTACAGAGTATAGTGTGTGCGTGGTAAGGGATGGGAAAGGGCAAAGCAAAATGGCACCAACTATTGCAATGAGTTGTCCATCCTGTTCCTTTGATCAGAAGAAGACATGAGAAGAAGCCAGCGGGGCTAACAGAAGACAACTGAATTGTTTGGACTTCTGACACATGTATGTAAACAGAATGGGAGAAAAACAAAACAGGAAGGAAATACTTCAGAAGCATAAACAGATCCTTATTGTATTACTTTATGGGACAATCCAGTTTCCAGAGGGTAACTAAATGGAAAGAAGGACAAGTAGGAAAAGAAAATCACACGAACCAGATTCTGGCCATGCCACAGACCAACTATTTAACATGTGAATTTAGAAAATTATTCAGGTACTTAAAAAATAGAAATAGTTGAGAAAAAGCCCAATAATATCTAAAAGTAAACGAGATCAACAGAAATCAATTATTTCAGGGGCGCCTGGGTGGCTCAGTCGGTTAAGCATCTGCCTTCGGCTCAGATCATGATCCCAGGGTCCTGGGGTTGAGCCCCACGTTGGGCTCCCTCCTCAGTGGGGAGTCTGCTTCTCCCTCTGCTTGTGCTCTCTCTCTCTCTCACTGTTTCTCTCTAATAAATAAATAAAAAATCTTAAAAAAAAGATGATTATTTCAATCAGCAACTACTTCTTTTAGATATAAAGCTCTGTGCGCTTCAGGGAGAATGGTCTTTCCATGTTTTTATGGTGAGTGAGATAAATATATCAAGGGAATTAGCACATCCACTTTGTGGGGTTGGTCTGATCCTTTTAAAAGTTAGGCTGGAGAAAACTAGAAAACCTGACCATTAACAGCTGGGAGTTCACCATTCTCTTTGTATTTTCGTAACCCTTAGTTATTACCAGTCAACAGAGCTCTGGATTAGAAGCCAGACGATTTGCCTAGATCATTTCCAGCACTTGCCATAAGGTTCTAATAAGATAAGGCATGGCAAAGCACTTTATAGACTCTAAAATGCTGTTCAGCAATTTCAGATGGTATGAATAACATCAGTATGCAACAATTAACCATGTGAAGTGCATGTAACTATGACAGAATTCCATGATTAGGAAACTAGCCCAATAAATATGTCACTACAACTATGATTAACACATCACTGACCATTTCACTAACTTTTAAAGCCACTTAGTGGTGTGAACCTATTCAGTCAATAAAGAGACTGGGGCGCCTGGGTGGCTCAGTTGGTGAAGCGTCTGCCTTCAGCTCGGGTCATGATCCCAGGGTTCTGGGATCAAGTCCCGCATCGGGCTCCCTGCTCTGCGGGGAGTCTGCTTCTCCCTCTCCCTCTGATCTGCCCCCCTGCTTGTGCTCTTGTCTCTCTCTCTCAAATAAATAAAATCTTTAAAGAAAAATGAAGAGATAACTTGCTTGGTATATGTGGGGAAACTGATTTTCCAGGAAGACCTGCTTGCTAGCGTCAGAGGGAAACTTGCAATCACTAAGCAAGGGGGAATCTGCATTTAAGTAATTAATTTTTGCTCAGTGAATTTGGGAGGAGATCAGAGATGTTTGGAATTGTGAATATTATCCAAAAGAGTCACCCTGAAACCCAGTTGCAAAAAAAAACCACTTTTTTAAAATTTTTCTGAACTACTGGGAAGTTCAAGTAGTAGAAGCTGTAATTTTTAACCCCCCAATGCAAGATTACAGCAGATACGTTCTCCAGTTAGGTCACGGGGTTACTCTGCTTGG
Organism: Mirounga angustirostris; assembly: GCF_029215605.1. Lineage (NCBI taxonomy): Eukaryota > Metazoa > Chordata > Mammalia > Carnivora > Phocidae > Mirounga > Mirounga angustirostris. Next base: position 206,330 of record NW_026991740.1, read on the forward strand.
CCTTGCTTCCTAAATTCTTACCTGGCTTTCTTCTGATCCTGCCCTCTGCTTCCTCGGTCTCACATTGACCTCCCATTCTCTTAGACTGAAGCATCAGTTTATATACTTTCTTTCTCCTCAACACGGATAATTTAAAAATGTATACAGAAGGCACATACAAGTAAAGTTTGTGTTAAACATTCAGTAGGAATTTCCTGATTGTAACTTTTAAAACTCACCTTTCACCTGATTGAATATACTGTTCATGGAAAATAAAGGATATTTTCCTAAAGCAAACTTCTCTGATGCAGAAAAACAGGAAGGATTGAAAATGACCAAATGACATTAATCTCTGATTGAAAGCTCCCTGTTTGAGAGGACCCGCACTGGGGTTCCTGGGCTGTTAGAAACCCCGATGATACCGTGGGAAGAATTCCCATCTCATGGTGCTTATCGGAGGAATAAAGGAATTAATAATGTCAGTGCTTGGAATGAACAGTGTCTGATGCACGATCAGTGTGCAATAAATGTGAGCTACATCTTCTGATTGTTCTTTTAAATCAACCCAGGAGTATTCAGTGAGGGAATGTGTCCTCTGCCCAACAGCAGAAATGTTCTTTCTATGTTGCAACTTCTTCCCCTTCATTTGTGTCTGTCTCATGCTCTTCGCTCTTGCCACCTCGTGTTACTGGTTTTTATTGTTGAAAAACTAAAGGTGTGGTTCGGTGACCTCAAAACAACTGGTCAATTCGACCTTGCCACGTGTTTAGCAGCTTGGGAGATGACGTAGGGTGCTGTGCTTTTTAGCACTGTTTCCTCCTCTCTGGTACAGTCCCAACGCCATCTCTCCTTCAGCCTGCCCGTCCTTTCTTCCTAGATCAATCCAGAGCACGTTAACTAACTAATCCAGTGCTTACTGCCCATTACCATATACTTACTGCATTTTATGTGTGTGTTTCATGTGTTTTTCTATTTTCTTTTAATCAATAGTTTAGGTTCCTCGATGGCTTGATGTCATGGAGTCATTACCTGATTATACCAGGGAAAAAGGTTTCTCTCCTCTTCTTTAATAATTCTTTCTGCCATCCAAATTATACTCTTCATGTCAGAAGATTTCTCCTGGAGATGATCCTAATTCATCCCCTTTGCAGTGGATGTTACCATCTGGATGAAATAAAGGGAGGAAATGTGGTTATGATCATGGTTAATTATTTTGATTTTTAAAAACCTTTCTTTCATAGAGTTCTTTTTTTAAGGAACTGATTTTTTTTGTTCAGGCGTTTTAAGTCTTTGGAATCTGTGATTTGAAAAAGTTGTATTCCATTCTTCCTAATTTTTATCCCCTTGGTAGAATAATTCAAAATGAGATCTGCTTAGTATCTATATCACAACCACCTGGTGTTTTTTTGTTTTTGTTTTTTTTAAAGATTTTATTTATTTATTTGAGAGAGAGAGAATGAGAGAGAGCACATGAGAGGGGGGAGGGTCAGAGAGAGAAGCAGACTCCCTGCCGAGCAGGGAGCCCGATGCGGGACTCGATCCCGGGACTCCAGGATCATGACCTGAGCCGAAGGCAGTCGCTTAACCAACTGAGCCACCCAGGTGCCCCCACCTGGTGTTTTTAAATGGAGGCACCCAGTGGCCCCTCCCAGACCTACCAAACCAAAGGTCTTGGTGTGAAGCTGAGAGTCTGCATTTAGCATGCTCCCAGGTAATTCCTAGATATTTAGGAGGTGAGAATTATTGTTTTGACCCTGAATATGCTAGAAAATGAAATCCTATTTTGCATTCCTTTTAAACTTTGCATTATGTAATTTCAAGCTCTTCAGATAGGATGATGCTTGGCTCAGTAAGGCAGTTATTTCTGAGAACTAGAGACTTTTCTCTCTCTCTCTCTCTCTCTCTGTGTTTGTACACAGACACACGACCTTATCCTGTCATAGCCTCTTGATAGTCCCATAGTCCTAAACACTAATGAAACCCACCTTACATTATCCCATTGCTACAAATTTGTCCACATCTCATACCCTCCACCTTCACCAGACTGTATGTTTCTCAAAGATGGGTGCATGGCACACAAGGGGTTAGATACAAAGTATGTATTTGTTGTTCTAAATATCAAATACATTTTATATTGCTATTTAATCACTTCCTGTGTATTAACTATATATTCTCAGCATGGGAAAACGCCTAAGTGTAGATTTAACTTACATTTCTGTGGTATCTTTTACCCTTCTGTGTACATAGGGGAGATGAATGTGGGTAAACCGGTCTGTATTCAGAAAGAATTCACAGTTTTCATTAACAATTTAAGTGAGAACTGAGCAAATATTTAATTTATATGTTGAAGAAAAACAGGAAAAAATAAATGAGTTTTTGCCCAGTCTTATTTCTGGAATAATAGCTCAGCAGGGCTGAGCAAGTTTTGTTTACAGGCTTGGTTTCCACAGCTGGGTGAGCTTATGTACCAACCAATTGAGCCATTGTCCCCGATGTTTTCTTATTTCTGGCCAGAACATGAAGTTGGCAAAATTATCTAAAATATTATTTGCTAAGCCACTCTAGATACAGCCAAGAAGCTCGATTGTCAAAATAGAGACATGTAACTGGTGGATGTACTGAGTGGAACATTCCTTTTTTGCAGGCAAATGGTTTTTCTTTGATTAAAAGTATATTTAGATGGATATTGTTTTAGATGTATAAATCACTGTGAAATAAGGTCCATGTGTGCATTTCATCTGTAAGAGCAACCAACAAATACCTTCTTTTCTTCTTTTCTCCAGTTCCGAGGATAAAACTAGTACAATTTGCTCAACAGAATACAAGAATCAATGAAAAGACATGTTAGATTGAGAATTCAAGTTCAAATAACATTTCAGAGCATGTTATACCCTAGGCTTGCGAATTAACACGCTGTCCTATTCTTAACAAAATTGAGTCTGAGACCAGCTCAATAATGTGAACCCGGAGAGATGTTTTTTTTTTTCTCGGTAGCCAGGTCCTGTCTTGTCATACTCAATGCATACAAACTATGTCCTCGGAAATTCCTGGTACCTCTCATAATTAAAGAGGAGAAGTGAACTAATGTTTGTTGAACTCCTACTATGTGCTTAGTACTTTAAAAATGTTACCTCATCAAATCCTTACAATTCCCAAGATGGATTTTACAGTTCACAGTTAACATGTGGAAAATTCTATCCTCAAAGAGGCACACGGTTGATAACTGAGTCAGGGAGTACTTAATACCAAGATTTCTATTTTCAAGTCTGGAATACAAAATGATCAGTGAATCTTTGCTGAGTGAACGAGTGAATTCAATGGGTGACTCATGAATATCACCTTAAACCTATCTCAGAATTCTTTTCCCCATGATAAACATTGATTCAAGTGGACTTAGGGATCACCTGACCCAAGTTCTTCTGTGAGTAGAAGTCACCTCCAAACTGTCTTTGACACAAAGTCAGCCAGCCCTGTTGGTCTTCTGGAAAAGCTAAGTTGTTAATTGGTGAGGTGGTCCGTTTCATTCTTGTGCGGTCCTTACAATTAGAAAGGCTTTCCTTATACAGAGATAAAAGCTGCTTCTAGGTGGAAGGATGGCATGGAATTGTGGGCTTAGGCTTGGGGTCAGAAAATTGGAATCTGGCCCCCGATGTTTTCACATGAGGCAAGTCCCAACTTTTCTGAGCCTGGCTCCTCACCTGTAGAGTTTCTGTAATTGTAACAGGTGTGAAAAGCCCTGCATTACCTAACCCACAGGGGCATTATGAGAACCAAAATAACGCAGCAGACGGTCCTTTGCAAAGAATAAATCCGAAGAGAAAAGCTGTTCCTCTCTCACCTCCTGGGCTTCATGGAAAAATCCCATTCATTGTTAAAGAAAACAATGGCGTGTCTCATTACATCTTGTTTTCTTTACACTAAAGAGCTCTGATTCCTTACATACCTTTACAAATATAAAAGTGATGGGTTTCATGTAAAAACTCGTCCTGGCTGCCTCTTCCCAGACCCTCTCTGATACATCAGATGTTTCCGTGATGTGTGGCCGGCACTGGCCCCCCACGCTGCAGGGTCAATCTCACATCCCAGCACAGGATGCAGTGTCATGGCGGCCCCTGGCCTGGATGCACCTGCTGGGATAACGCAGCCTCGGGCTGCACCCGTGTTTACCTCCATGACAGCAGGAGCTAAGCGAGGTCCAGGTTGTGTGTTGTGAAGGGTCAGGTCCTAGCCACTGTCATGCTCTGTCTTCCGGGGCCTGTGTTTGTGAGGTTGTGGTTTTTAACCTAAATGTAGATCCCTGCACTTATTTATAGTTGACTTAATTCATTGTGGTTTTAGCCCGTCATGCCAGTCACTGCAATTTTTTGGACCTCTTATTTTTACCTCCCAATGAGTAGCTACCTCTACAGGTTTTATGACATCTGCAAAAATGATATATTTATCTACATTACTGGTAAAAAATATCGAAGAAGATATGGCCTGGGAGGACCCTGTGAGTGTCTTCTCATTAATGATTTTCCACTAATCTTGACTCTCATAGTTACTGAACCGCTTAGTACAGTTCTTTCTGATAGAATCGCGTCTCCCTCATAGACTGTGAGGCCATAGACTGTGAGCTTGGTCTTCTTAGGATCCCTCAGGCTCACGTCATGGCTGGTAGATGGTAGATCCTTCATAAAAGTCTATCCCTGGAGAATGAACGGATGGATTTGTAGAGAGGTGCTCAGTCACATGCTTGAGTATGGTGATCCACCTAGACATCTACCCATTTTATTTGGCCAACATCCAAATTACATTTCCCTTTTTTTATTTGTAAGAGTACTAAAAGAGAGTTTATCAGATATATCCTAAATCGATGGAAGTATCCCCTTTAGCCAAAGATGGAATAAGCCTGTTACAGAAGGAAAGTAGATCTGCTAATATGACTTGATTTTAGTGGTCTCATCCATATTTATTTGTAGATAATGTGGATTTCTTCTCTCAGTAGAACACACCTTCTGTTTAATTACTTTCTCCCACTTCTGCTTCATGATCTCCTTACCTAATTACCTTGTGTACCTGTGAGGTAAACCTGTACTCTCTTGTCCATCCCCTTCCTCCCCCTTCCTGCTTCCCCATTCCTGCTTCTTACTGTATTCAGTCAGTCTTTTCAAGTTAAACAGTTTTCTTAAATGCATTCTCAAAAATAGGCTTCTCTTTATCTTTAGTTCTCCTGTTCTTATCCCTCTCTTTCCCTACCTGGATTCTTCTCTTCTTTGGAACAAAGTTGAATAAAAGTATATTTATAAGTGTGTTGAATAAAAATTTGTGTCCCAACATCTCATTAAAAAAAACCAAACAAACTGATTTTCTCTACCTAAACTAAAATTCCTGCGACCAATACCAGTTACAGTTTGTTTGAATTGTGTAGACAGGTGAGTGGGTCAGTGGTCCTCAGATGGAAATCCTTTTCCTTCTAGAGGATTTATTGCAATTTGGGTGATGGATAAAGACCCAAACAGGAACTCCCCTGAATAATTATGATTTCTAAGATGTTATAAGGTTAGTTCTATTTCCCTCAGAAGACTAAGAATATTCTATTAAATTATTGTGAACTCTGTCTTATTTACCATGAGCTTTAGCTCTTGAGTCAGTTTGGGTTTTGTCTTAAGTAAGGGGGCAGTCTTGGTTTGGGCAAGTTTTCTGGGAATAGAGTGAAATGAGGCCATTGATCAACGTTTATGTTTAGCTTAAGGAAATATCCTCTTGTTTGCTGAAATCATGTACACAGTCCTCTGCTATTTCCTGTATTTTGATAATTAGTAATATTTTCCGGGGTGGAAAATATGTGTCATTCTCTTACAGGCTTAATGTGATCTTAATCTGAAAGTAATTAGCAGTTCCTTTTTTTTATATATATTCATACATTTTACCAATAGTTTTTTCACAGGCAAGGCCAGGGGTACCATTAATATTATGTTACATTTTAGTCCACATGCAAGATTTTCCAAAGGTTTATCCATGATGATAATATGTTCTATATTTGGGTTATTTTGAGTGCTGCTTTTTATTTCTCACTTAAATAATACAAGAGTTTACACTTAGAATATTGGTTTACGCCAGCTGGGAGCTGTCATATGACAAGATTAATCTCTGAGTCTGCAATTAGTAGAAAAAATACACAAGTCAGAAAGTCCAAAAGTGATGTAAAGGAAGTCTTAAAATTCAGTCATGTAAGTTCTGCTTCAGTCAGGAACTAACTTATCATATGATAGAGGAGCTGTGTCTGTTACTGCCCACACTGAGGGTCTCAGCCAATACCAGCCTGACTACACCTCAGATGTTAAGTTATGGTCCTTCCTCTAGACCACTGCTGAAGTTTTATTAATTCCACTTTTTTTCTTCTTTTTTTTTTTCACCATAGTAAGTGTGCTCTTTAATTCCCATCCCCTATTTCCTCCATCTCCTATTTCCTCCATCTCCTCACCGACCTCCACTCTGGTGACCATCTTTGGCTTTCTCTGTAGTTAAGAGTCTGTTTCTCAGTTTACCTCTCTCTTTCCCCCCTTGACTTACTTGTTTTGTTTCTTAAATTGCACATATGAGTGAAATCATATGGTATTTGTTTTTCTCTGACTGACTTATTTCACATAGCGTAATACACTCTAGCTCCATCCACATCCTTGCAAATGGCAAGATATCATCCTTTTGATGGCTGAGTAATATTCCATTGTATATATACACCACAAGTTCTTTATCCATTCATCAGTCATTGGACATCTGGGCTCTCTCCATAGTTTGGCTATTATTGATAATGCTGCTATAAACATTGGGGTGCACGTATCCCTTTGAATTAGTGTTTTTGTATTTTTGAGATAAATACCTAGTAGTGCAATTGCTGGATCGTAGGATAGTTCTATTTTTAACTTTTTGAGGAACCTCCATACTGTTTTCCAGAGTGGCTGCACCAGTTTGCATTCCCACCACCAGTGTAAGAGGGTTCCCCTTTCTCCACATCCTCACCAACACTTTGTTATTTCTTGTGTTTTTTATTTCAGTCATTTTGACAATGTGAGGTGATATCCCACTGTAGTTTTGATTTGCATTTCCTTGATGGTGAGTGATGATGAGCATCTTTTCCTGTGTCTATTGGCCATTTGTATGTTTTCTTTGGAGAAATGTCTATTCATATCTTCTGTCCATTATTTAATTGGCTTATTTGTTTTTTGGGTATTGAGTTGTATCAGTTTTTATATATTTTGGATACTAACCCTTCATTGGAAATGTCATTCGCAAATATCTTTTCCCATCCAGTAAGTTGTCTTTTAGTTTTGTGGATTGTTTCCCTCACTGTGCAGAAGATTTTTATTTTGATATAGTCCCAATAGTTTATTTTTGCTTTTATTTCCTTTGCCTTAGAAGACGTATCTAGAAAAATGTTGCTACAGCCACTGTTAGAGATTTTACTGCCTGTGTGTTCTTCAAGGATTTTTATGGTTTCAAGTCTCACATTTAGGTCTTACATTTTGAGGGGTTTTTGTGTGTATGGTGAAAGAAACTGGTCCAATCTCATTTTTTTGCGTGTTGCTATCCAGTTTTCCCAACACCTTTTGTTGAAAAGACTGTCTTTTCTCCCATTCTTGCCTCCTTTGTCATAGATTAATTGACCTATATGTAATTGTGAATTTATTTCTGGGTTTCTGTTCTATTTCATTGATCCATGTGTCTATTTTTATGTCAGTACCATACTGTCTTAATTATTACCACTTTGTAATATAACTTGAAATCTGCAATTGTGATGCCTCCAGTTTTGTTTTTCTTTTTCAAGACTACTTTGGCTATCTGAGGTCTTTTGTGGTTCCATAAAATTTTAGGATTGTTTGCTCCATCTCTGTGAAAAATGCTATTGATATTTTGATAGGTACTGCATTAAATCTGTAGATTGCTTTGGGTAGCACAGACATTTTAACAATATTTTTTCTTCCAATCCATGAGCATGGAATGACTTTCCATTTCTTTGCATTGTCCTGAATTTCTTTCATCAGAATTTTATAGTTTTTAGAGTGCAGGTCTTTCACCTCTTTGGTTAAGTTTATTCCTGGATATTTTATTATTTTCAGTGCAATTATAAATGGGATTGTTTTCTTAATTTCACTTTCTGCTGTTTCATTATTGGTGTATAGAAATGCAACAGATTTCTGTATGTTGATTTTGTATCCTGCGATTTTACTGCATTCATTTATCAGTTCTGTAGTTTTTTGGTGGAGTCTTTAGTGTTTCCTAAATGTAGTATCATGTCCTCTGCAAATAGGGAGTTTTACTTCTTCCGTACAATTTTGATGCCTTCTGTTTCTTTCTGTTGTCTGATTGCTGTGGCTACAACTTCCAGTACTATGTTGAATAAAAGTGGTGAGAGCCGACATCCTTGTCTTGTTCCTGACCTTAGGGGAAAAGCTCTCAGTTTTTCACCATTGAGTATGATGTTGGCTGTGGGTTTTTCATACATGGCCTTTATAATGTTGAGGTAAGTTCCCTCTATCCGTACTTTGTTGAGGGTTTTCATCATGAATGGATCTTGTACTTTGTCAAATGCTTTTTCTGCATCTATTGAATGATCATATGGCTTTTATCCTTTCTGTTATTGTTGTGATGTATCATGTTGATTGTTTTGTGAATATTGAACCGCTTTTGCATCCTGGAAATAAATCCCACTTGATTATAGTGAATGGTTTTTTAAATTTATTGTTAGATTTGGTTTGCTAATATTTTGTTGAGGATTTTTGCATCTATACTCATGAGAGATACTGGCCTGCAGTTCTCTTTTTTGTGGTGTCTATCTGGTTTTGGTATCAGTGTGATACTGGCCACATAGAATGTATTTGGAAGTTTTCCTTCCTTTTGTATTTTTTGGAATAGTTTGAGAAGAATAGGCATTAACTCTTCTTTTAATGTTTGGTAGAATTAACCTGTGGAGCCATCTGGTCCTGAACTTTTGTTTTTTGGGAGTTTTTTGATTACTGATTCAAATACATTGCTGATAATTTGTCTGTTCAAATTTTCTATTTCTTCCTGCTTTAGTTTTGGTAGGTTATAGTTTCTAGGAATTTATCCATTTCTTCTAGACTGTTCAATTTGTTGGCATATAATTTTTCATAATATTCTATTACAACTGTTTGTATTTCTGGGTATTGGTTGTTATTTCCTCTCTTTTATTAGTAATTTTGTTTATTTGGGTTCTCTCTCTCTTTTTTTTTTAATACATCTTGCTAGACGTTTATCAATTTTGTTGATCTTTTCAAAGAACCAACTCCTGGTTTCATTGATCTATTCTATTGTTTTTTTAGTTTCTGTATCATTTATTTCTGCTTTTGATCTTTATTATTTCCTTCCTTTTGCTGGGTTTGGGTTTTGTTTATTCTTCTCTTTCTAGCTCCTTTAGGTGTAAGATTACATTATTTATTTGAGATTTTTCTTGCTTCTTGAGATAAGCTTGTATTGTTATAAACTTTCCTCTTTTTTTTTTTTAAGATTTTATTTATTTATTTGAGAGAGAGAGAATGAGAGAGAGCACATGAGAGGGGGGAGGGTCAGAGGGAGAAGCAGACTCCCTGCCGAGCAGGGAGCCCAATGTGGGACTCGATCCAGGGACTCCAGGATCATGACCTGAGCCGAAGGCAGTCGCTTAACCAACTGAGCCACCCAGGCGCCCTAAACTTTCCTCTTAGAACCGCTTTTGCTGCATCTCAGAGATTTGGGACTGTTGTGTTTTCATTTTCATTTGTTTTAATATAATTTTTTATTTCTCTTTTATTTCCTGGTTGACCATTCATTGTAGAGTAGCATGTTATTTAATTTCCATGTATTTGTGGTCTTTCACAGATGTCTTCTTGTGGTTGATTTCTAATTTCACAGGGTTGGGATCAGAAAAGATGCATAGTATAACTTCGATTTTTTTGAATTTGTTGAGGCTTGTTTTGTGATCTAATATGTGATCTATTCTGGACAATGTTCTGTGTGCAGTTGAAAAGAATGTGTATTCTGCTGTTTTAGGATGGAATGTTCTGAATATATCTGTTAAATCTCTCTGGTCCAATCTGTCTCCTTGTTGATTCTCTGTTTGGATGATCTGTCCATTGATGGAAGTGGGATGTTAAAGTCCCCTACTATTATTGTATTATTATCAATTACATCTCTTATGTTTGTTATTAACTATTTTATGTATTTGGGTACTCCAGTTTTGGGTGCATAAATACTTACAATTGTTATATCCTCCTGTTGGATTGTCCCCTTTATTATTATATAATGCCCTTTGTCTCTTGTTACAGTCTTTGTTTTGAAGATGATTTTGTCTTATATAAGTATTGCTACGCCGGCTTTCTTTTGGCATCCATTTTCATGATAAATGTTTCTCCATCCCTTTACTTTCAGTCTGCAGGTGTCTTTAGGTCTGAAATGAGTTTCTTGTAGGCACCATATAGATGGGTCTTATTTTTTTATCTACTCTGTCACCCTATTTACATTCAAAGTAATTATTGATAGATATGTATTTATTGCCATTTTTATTACTTGTTTTGTGGTTGTTTCTATAGATTTTCTCTGTCCTTATTCTCTTGCTCTTTTTCATAGCTTGCTGGCTTTCTTTAGTTATATACTTGGATTCCTTTCTCTTTATTTGTGCATATCTATTACTAGTTTTTAATTTGTGGTTACCATTGGTTTTCTATATAACTTCTTCTGCATATAGCAGTCTATATTAAGTTAATGGTCACTTATGTATAAATCCATGCTCTAGTCCTCTCCATGCCACATTTTAGGTACATGGTATCATATTTTATGCTTTTATTTTATGGATCCTTTGACTAATTTTTACAGAAATATTTATTTTTACTGTTATTTTTTCATAATCTCACTTATGGACTTTCTTTTCCATTCAGAGTCCCCTTTAATATTTCTTGTAGGGCTAATTTAGTGGTCATGAACTCCTTTAGTTTTTGCTTGCCTGGGAAATTCCTTCTCTCTCCTATTCTGAATGAATGATAGCCTTGCTGGATAGAGTATTCTTGGCTGCAGATTTTTCCCCACTCAGTACTTTGAATATATTAGGCCTCTCTTGTCTGGCCTGCAAAGTTTCTGCTGAAAAATCTGCTCATAGCCTCATGGGGTTTCCCTTGTGTGCAACTGTCTTCTCTTGCTGCTTTTAAATTTTTTCTTTATCACTACTTTTTGCCATCTTAATTACTATGTTTCTTGGTGTAGACTTCCTTGGGTTGAATTTTGGGGGAGAATCTCTGTGCCTTCTGGATCTAGATATCTTTTTCCTTCCCCAGATTAGGAAAGTTTCTAGCTATCATTTCTTCAGATAAGTTCCCTGCTCCCTTATCTCTCTTCTTCTGAGATCCCTGTAATGCAGATGTTATTAGGCTTGATGGAATCACTGAGTTCCCTGTCTGTTCTCAATTTGCATAATTTTCTTTCCTCTCCTTTGCTCAGCTTGGTTACTTTCCATTACTCTGTCTTCCAGGACATTAATTCATTCCTCTGCTTCCTCTAGCCTGCCATTTGTTTTATAAGTATGTTTTTTATTTCATTTATTGTATTCTTAATCTCTGATTGCTTCTTTTTTATCTCTGTATTAAGGGTCTCAGTGATGTCCTCAACTCTTTTCTCTGGTCCAGTGAGTATCTCTATGATCATTACTTTAAATTCTCTATCAGGCATATTACTTATATCTGTTTCTCTTTGGTCTTTTGCTGTAGTTCATCCTATTCTTTCATTTGGGAGGTGATTCTCTCTCTCCTCATTTTGTGTCACTTTCTGTATTTGTTTCTATGTGGTAGGAAAGTTAGCTACTTCTCTTGCTCTTAACAATAATAGCCTTATGAAGGAGAGGTCCTGTAGTGGCCTGCAGTGCTGTGTTCCCTGTTTCCCAGGGCCTGGTGCTTCAGGGAGTATCTCCCATATGTGTTTTGTGTGCTTTGCTGTAGAGTCTTGGCCTCTTTTCCTTCAGTCCAGTTGTCTGCAGAGGCTTGCTTTGCCTATTGTGGGCAGTGTTTGGTCCCTAGCTGGGGTGAAGCACATTTGAACAAGGCACGCAGTGGTCTGCTCACAAAATGAGACCTGCCCCCACTGCCACCAGAACTGAGGTCTGGCAAGATGCCTGCACAGGTCAGGAGATGTAGTGTTGGCAGGGGTTTTGGCTGGTCTGCTGGAGAAGGGGCCCGCAGCACCGGGACTAAGGCCAGTGTGGCTGGCAAGGGCAGATGCACCAAAGTGCAGGGAGGGGGTGGCAAGGCTTGGTACAAGCCAGGTAGGTAGCCAGTGTGGACACAATACTTGTCCCCACAGGTGACCTCTGTTTATGCTGGGAAGGAGAGAGGAAATGGCATCTGCCAGCTCCTTACTTCCTGCAGTGGTCCCTCACATCCCTGTCTATATGACCATGCTCTGAAAAGAGCAAATCATTCTCCCTCCTGTCTGCCCCAGGCATTTTTCAAACTGCTGGTTCTAAACTGTATCTGCAAGGACTCATATTGTGCTGCCTTTTTAAGGGCAAGGACTCCACTTCTTAATGCCCTCCAGGCTCTCCCAGAGCCAAGTCCACTGATTTTTTAAATTCTAGGCTGTAAATCCTACTAATTGTAAGAATTCACAAAATTCGGCCCCTCTCGCTTTCAAAAGCAAATATTACAGAGATTCGCTCTCCTATTTCATGGGCTCCTGGTATGAAAGTCTGTGTTTCACCCTTCTCTGTACACCAGCTCCCTCTCCATCAAGGATGGCCACAGTCCGTTCTGCTCCCAGACCACAACTTCGTCCTTCCTACCTTATTTGATGTGGCCTCTTCTCTACCTTGAGTTGTGGAGTTGTTCTGCCAGTCTTCAGGTTGTTTTCTGGTTTTTTTTACACTGATATGAATGCTATCTAGTTGTACTGTGGGATGAGGTAAGCTTAGGGTCCTCCTGCCTCACCATCTTCACAGCTGACCCTCTATCAATTTCCCTTTTTTAACCTGTTTTCCTATTAGACCATGTGCTTCTTGAGTGCAGGGTCTGTGAAAAGTATTTATAAGAGAATCACAGTACCTAAGAGTCTGGTTTAAACAATGCCTCTAACAAACTATAGCCTTGAGAAATTAATCTTTTGATATCAGTGTAATAAACAATAGAGGAGGAATAAACAGTGTGGTCTTTTTGTAGTTACTATAGTTATCGTAAAAGTAAAATGAAATAATATAGATAAAAATCATTAAAATAATTTGAAATACAAAAAAATCTACACAAAAGAAGGAACCGTGCATGAAAAGACTTAAATATTGGGCTATAAACAAAATTAAAAGGCAGAGAGAAATGTTGGTAACATCTAGGACAGATGAATTTTGTTAAATATACAAAGTATAAAAATTGCTATAAATATATAAATATGAAAATGCTATAAATATGGGAAACATTTAAAGTATCATTTACAATTGCACCAACAAATTTGAAATACCTACATAAAAATCTAACAATATGTGTGCTGAAAACTATAAAACACTGATGAGAGAGAGAAACAAAAAAGACCTATATAAATGGAGATGTGTAGTGAGTGGAGAGATGTTCACAGACTGGAAGACAATTTTGTTAAGATGAATTTTCCTCCCAGATTGAGTGACAGATTTGATTCAATTCCAAACAAAATCCCAGCGTGCTATTTTGGTAGAAATCTACAACTTGATTCTAAAATTTACATGAAAATCAAAAACACTTGAACAGTCAAAACAATTTTGAAAAAGAAGAACAAGGTTGAAGAATTCCCACTTCTCGATGTTAAGACTTATTGTAAACTGAGAGTAATCAAACCGGTATGGAAATGGCAAAAGATCGATCACAAGTAACTGGAGAAATACAGTTCAGAAATAGATCTACGCATATATACTCAACTGGTTTTTTAGAAAGGTGTTGAAACATTTCAAAGAAAAAAAGATAGTGTTTTTAAATAAATGGTGCTGGAACAACTGGACATCCATATACAAAAATATATATATATATATATATGAATATATATATATGACCCATATGTTATACCATAGACAAAAGGGAGTATAGACCTAAATATGAAGCCCAAAGCCATAAAACTTCTCTCATAAAACATAGAGAAGAATCTTTGCAATGTTGGGATAGGCAAATATTTCTTAGACAAGACAAAAAAGTAGGAATCATAAAAGAAACGCTTGATAAATTTGACCTAATGAAAATTAAAGTCTTATGTTCTTTGGAGAGGATGCTGTTGGAAAATGAAAAGAAAAGCCACAGACTGGGAAAAAATATTTGCAGAACACATGTCTGATACATAACTAGCATCTAGAGTATGTAGAGACACTCATAACTCAAAATAAGAAAACAACCAACCTCATTTTTAAAATAGGCAAAAGATTTAAACACTTTACCAAAGAAGATGTAAGAATGGCAAATAAACACATGGGAAAATGTTCAACATCATTTTAATTAGGGAAATGCAAATTAAAACCACAATGAGATACCATCGTACATTCATTAGAATGGCTAAAATGAAAAAAAAAAAAAAAAAAGAAAGAAGAGCAGGAAGAAGGAAACAAACCTGATAGTATGAAGCACTGTCAAAGGTTTAGAAAACTAGAATTCTCACTCCTTGCTGGTGGGAGCGCAAAATGGCACAGCCACTTTGGAAAACCATTGGGCAATTTCTTACAAAGTTCAACATACATTTTCCATACTTCTAGGAATTTAACCACAGAAAATGGAAACATAGGTCTATACAAAAATATCTATAGAAGGGCTCATGGAGACATTAGTTTTTTTTAAAGATTTGTTTATTTGTTTTAGAGAGAGAGTGTCTGTGCATGCGGGTAGTGGGGGGAGGGCCAGAGGGAGGAGGAGAGAGAATCTGAAGCAGACTCTGCGCTGAGTGTGGAACCCCAGGCAGGGCTCAACCCCACCACCCCGAGATCATGACCCAAGCAGAAGCCAAGAGCGCTCCATGGGCACCCTGGGACTTTATTTTTTAATTCATAATCACTAAAACCCATGTCCATTAGCTAGTGAATTGATAAAGACACTGGACATGCACAGAGTGGACACTACACAGCAACAGAAATGGAAAGCTTCTTGATACATGGATAAATCTTAAATGTATTATGCTAAGTGAATGAAGCCAGATTTAAAAGGCTGTATATAGTACACTTTCATTTATGTGACTTTTTGGGCAAGGCAGATAATGGGGACAGAAAACACATCAGTGAGTACTGAGGAGAAGGGTTAGGGGAGGAGGGAACAAGAGAGAACTTTTGGAGGGTGATGAAACTATCCTATATTTTGATTGTGGTTACCTGAGTGCATGCTTTTGTTAAAAAAAAAAAATTCATAAAAAAGGGAAAATTTCACTTTTTCTAAATTACATCTCAAGTAACCTAACTTTAAAATATAACAAAATAATTTTCTTAAAAGCAAGTGACAAATTGGGCAAAAATATTTGTAACGTGTGAGACAGACAAAAGGTTATCTGATATGTAAAAACTTTTATCGGAGTATCTAGCTGTTTCAATGTGTAGAGCATGCGACTCTTGATCTTGGGGTTGTGAGTTCAAGCCCCACATTGGGCGTAAACCTCTTTAAAAATTTTTTTTTAATTAAAAAATATTTTAAAGAAAACGAAACTTTTATAAATTTATAAGACAAAGATGAACATACCAATTTATAAAGGATTTAAACTAACACTTTATAGAGGAAAAAATCAAGTAGCCAATCAACATAAAAATTTAGCCTTATTAATACAAAAGACTATGAATTCAAACAACATAATTTTTACTTATCAGACTGACAAAGACTATGGAAAGAAATAATTCATGACTGAAGGTGCAGGGAAAGGCCATTCTCACACACAGCTGATGAAGGTATAAACTGATACCTGCTTTTTTTTTATTAAAGATTTTATTTATTTATTTGAGAGAGAGAGAGATAATGAGAGACAGAGAGCATGGGAGGGAAGAGGGTCAGAGGGAGAAGCAGACTTCCCGCTGAGCAGGGAGCCTGACATGGGACTTGATCTCGGGACTCCAGGATCATGACCTGAGCCAAAGGCAGTCGCTTAACCAACTGAGCCACCCAGGCACCCGATACCTGCTTTTGAAAAGTAATTTAGCAATATTTTTTTTTTTAAGATTTTATTTATTTGACAGAGAGAGACACAGGGAGAGAGGGAGTGGGAGTGGGAGAAGCAGGCTTCCCACTGAGCAGGGAGCCCGATGCGGGGCTCGATCCCAGGACTCTGGGATCATGACCTGAGTCGAAGGCAGACGCTTAACCGACTGAGCCACCCAGGCGCCCCAGCAATATGTTTTTAAGACCTTAACATTTTACAACCATTTTTTTCAAGAAATTTTATCAAACTTTTAAAAAGTATTAAAATAAATATTAAATTAAATTAAAATTATTAAGGATGTGCACCAAGATTACCTACAAGACTTTTCATCACATCTAATAATCCGTAAAAATCTAAATGCTGATCAAAAGGGGCAGTGAATATATATGTTATTTATTGATACAGTGGAAGATAACTCAGCCATTAAAAGTAATGTTTTAGATGAATACTTATAAGATCTTCATTCTACATTATTACATTTAAAAATGGATTATAATACAGTATGAGTAGTATGACTCCATTTTTATAGATTTATATAAAGATCTAAAATATATATGTGTTATATATATATATATATATATATATATATATATATATATATGTGGGTGGGTGTGTATATATATTCCCCTAGCTGTTTCTAAGTAGTGAGATGATTATGATTTTTAAGATTTCCTTCTTATGGCTTACCTGGATATTATATCTCATCAATGAACTGGCATTGCTTTTGTTAAAAATATATTTAATTTAAACAGTATGAAGAATCATAAAAATGTAGCCTATTAATGTTAACGTCATTTAAAAATATTATAGAGCCAAACTGATCATGAGTCTGAAAACTTTTTTTTTTAAAGATTTTTATTTTTAAGTAATCTCTGTGCCCAATGTGGGGCTCAAACTCACAATCCCTAGATCAAGAGTCTCATGCTCCACTGACTGAGCCCGCCAGGTGCCCCTGAAAACTTTTAACAGTGATAATAATTGCTACTATTCATTTAACAGTTGCTATGTCCTAGACCTTGCCAATTCTAGAGCCTATAGAGGAAGCATCATTATTTTCTAACTTTGAAAACGTGGCAGATGAGGCTCAACTTGTTCATAAAGGGTGGATATAGGGTTTGGACCCCGATTTGTCTGAGAATCAGGCCTTGATTTCATACTGCCTTGATTCTCAGGTAAGCAGTTACTAGTCAATTTAAAAAGGGCTGTTTGGTTGCCAGTTACTTAATTGAGTGCATAGTCCAGACCTCTTTATTCCTCTCTGCTACCTTTTCCTTCTTTGCTTTCCCTGGTGTGAAAAGTTTGTTCTCTGTGTGATGCTCCTGTGAGAGATTTGATGCAGATACATGTCAAAACTTTGTATCGAGGGTCTGGGGTGTCCATTCATTTTTGCATCCAGGTTGTTCCTTTTTCTCCTTTTATCATCAATCACTGAGAGCATGCTAGCATCAGAGCCATGAAAACACGATCTTTCTCTTAGATCTTGATGTACTGGATTCTGTTTTTTTTTTTTTTTATGTACACTTGAATTATTTTCTTATTATAAGTCTAGTACGTGTTCATTTGTTGAAAAATTTCCAGCCCTCATATCAGTTTATGGGATTAACTGAAACAGGTGGCCCTGGGGCGTGGGAACATCACACCGTGCATTCTCACACCTGGGCTCTGGTCTCTGGTGAGCAGACACAGGGACAAGGCAGTGAGACTTGGGGCAGTCCTGCAGCCCTGAGCTTATGGGAGTCCCTAAAAGGGACCCTAAAGCAAGTAGCTTCCTCCTAGCACTCTAGCACTTGCTACCAGTAATTATATTTTCGTGCTTATTTGTTTATGCTCTGTCCCTCTCTTTGTCTCTACAATGCAGGAGTCCAGTGGTACTCGTTACTGAGTCCTCAGTACCTAGAAGAGGGCCTGGAATATAGTAGGCACTTAGCATTTGTTAATGAATATATGCATAAAAGAACCAGGACTTACTAGCTGGAAGACACAGAGAAAAGATAAGAAGGTTGTGGGAGCAGAAAGACTAAGTTGGAAGGTTGTGGAGAATGGGTTAAAATGAAAGAGTTTTCCCCCAAATGGCTTCTCTGCCACAAACTAGATTCTATTGCATTCTCCCTATTTTTTAAATTTTATTTTATTTTATTATGTTATGTTACTCACCATTCAGTACATCATTAGTTTTTGATGTAGTGATCCACGATTGTTTTTGTATAACACCCAGGGCTCCATGCAGTACGTGCCTGTTGGTTTTTTTTTAAAGATTTTAAAAATTTATTTGACAGAGAGAGGCAGCGAGAGAGGGAACACAAGCAGGGGGAGTGGGAGAGAGAGAAGCAAGCCTCCCGCAGAGCAGGGAGCCTGATGCAGGGCTCAATTCCAGGACCCTGAGATCATGACCTGAGCCGAAGGCAGATGCTTAATGACTGAGCCACCCAGGCGCCCCTAGTTTTTGATGTAGTGATCCATGATTCATTGTTTGCATATAACACCCAGTGCTCCATGCAACACATGCCCTCCTAAATACC
Organism: Mirounga angustirostris; assembly: GCF_029215605.1. Taxonomy (NCBI): domain Eukaryota; kingdom Metazoa; phylum Chordata; class Mammalia; order Carnivora; family Phocidae; genus Mirounga; species Mirounga angustirostris. The sequence continues at coordinate 224,962 of NW_026991740.1, forward strand.
CATCACCGGGCTAAACCATCCCCCCACCCCTCTCCCCTCTAAAACCCTCAGTTTGTTTCTCAGAGTCCATAGTCTCTCATGGTTCGTCTCCCCTCCGATTTCCGCCCCTTCATTTTTCCCTACCTTCTCCTAATGTCTTCCATGCTATTCCTTATGTTCCACAAATAAGTGAAACCATGTGGTAATTGACTTTCTCTGCTTGACTTATTTCACTTAGCATACTCTCCTCCAGTCCCATCCAAGTTGATATAAAAGTTGGGTATTCATCATTTCTGATGGCTGAGTAATATTCCATTGTATATATGGACCACATCTTCTTTATCCATTCATCTGTTGAAGGGCATCTCGGCTCTTTCCACAGTTTGGCTCTTGCGGACGTTGCTGCTATGAACATTGGGGTGCATATGGCCCTTCTTTTCACTACATCTGTGTCTTTGGGGTAAATACCCAGTAGTGCAATTGTTGGGTCATAGGGTAGCTCTATTTTTAATTTTTTGAGGCACCTCCACACTGTTTTCCAAAGTGGCTGTAGCAACTTGCATTCCCACCAACAGTGTAAGAGCATTCCCCTTTTTCCACAACCTCTCCAATATTTGTTGTTTCTTGCCCAGTCAACTTTTGCCATTCTAACTGGTGTAAGGTGGTATCTCAATGTGGTTTTGATTTGAATTTCCCTGATGGCTAATGATGATGAACATTTTTTCATGTGTCTGTTAGCCATTTGTATGTCTTCTTCAGAGAAGTGTCTGTTCATGTCTTCTGCCCATTTTTTGACTTGATTATTTGTTTTTTGGTTGTTGAATTTGAGAAGTTCTTTATAAATCTTGGATATCAGCCCTTTGTCTGTAGTATCATTTGCAAATATCTTCTCCTATTCTGTGGGTTGCCTCTTTGTTTTGTTGACTGTTTCCTTTGCTGTGCAGAAGCTTTTTATCTTAATGAAGTCCCAAAAGTTCATTTTTGCTTTTGTTTCCCTTGCCTTTGGAGCTGTATCTTGAAAGAAGTTGCTGTGGCTGATATTGAAGAGGTTACTGCCTATGTTCTCCTCTAGGATTTTGATGGATTCCTGTCTCACATTGAGGCACTCATGAAAGTAATTGAAGAAGACACAAAAAGATGGAAAAACATTCCATGCTCATGGATCAGAAGAATAAACATTGTTAAAATGTCTATGCTACCCAGAGCAATCTATACTTTCAACACCATCCCAATCAAAATACCAATGGCATTTTTCAAAGTGCTGGAACAAACAATCCTAAAATTTGTATGGAACCAGAAAAGACCCCGAATCACCAAGGAAATGTTGAAAAAGAAAAACAAAGCTGGGGGCATCACGTTGCCCAATTTCAAGCTATATTACAAAGCTGTGGTCACCAAGACAGCATGGTACTGGCACAAAAACAGACATATAGATCAATGGAATGGAATAGAGAACCCTGATATGGACCCTCAACTCTATGGTCAATTAATTTCCACAAAGCAGGAAAAAATATCCAATAGAAAAAAGACAGTCTCTTCAATAAATGGTGTTGGGAAAATTGGACAGCTATATACAGAAGAATGAAACCTGACCATTCTCTAACACCATACACAAAGATAAACTCTAATTGGATAAAAGCATTTTCCCTATTCAAATGCAGCCAAGGCCACATTAGCAAAAATACAGTTGTAGAGGTTAAAATGCACTCAATCAGCATTGATTTTACATAATTATCATAGTCTCAAAACGGTGAAAGAAATGTCGAAGTCCTTAGGTGACCTCAATCGTATCATCAAATTCCGGTTAAGACCAAGCAATCCAGCATTAGGTCACTGCCTGTTGGTTGAGCTTCCCTTCTTTCTTCCCTCTTTGGGAAGGTCTAAGAATGTGGTTAGTCATCACAAGGCAGCGGGGAGAGCCAGAGAACGAGGGGGTGGCAAGGACAAGGTGCAGGGTCCTTGAAATCTGTGGGGTGGCAAGGACAAGGTGCAGGGTCCTTGAAATCTGTATGCCCATCACAGCCTGTGTCTCACTTGGTTGTCTCAGTGCCCTAATCCCTTTTATTCCCCTGTTGTCCACAGCTTCCCACAAATGCAAGCCTGCAGTTAGCGTCTTCCTCTCTGTCTGTGGACGTGACTCAATGTCCTGCAAGTCCATTCACAATGGGAAAAGGCCAACTAACATCCCTGGACGCCTCTTTATGCGAGACGTTGCACCGAGCACTGTGTGCGGGTCCTCTGGTTCATCCTCCCAGTAGCTCTGGAGAGGAGGTATCATGAAACCCATCTGAGGGATGAGGAGATCCAGGCTCAGAAAAGGCCACTAAACTGCTACAGTTAGATACTATGTGGCAGATGCAAGATTCAAACCTGTTCTGCCAGAGCAGCACCCCAGTTCTTTGCAGTTTGGGGCATTCTATGGACCCTGTGCTATACGCAAGCTTCCCTTTGTTAAATGTGTGCTCGTACATTTAGCAGACTGTTACTGTAGCTGTACACTTCCCACTGGTTTTGCTAATAGCTTTTCTCTTGAGTAAAGCCTCCTTCCCTTTTTATCCATATGTGTAGAAACTCGGTCCTTTTCCTTCTAAGAGTACAATGATCTATGCAGACTTTTTTAAATGCCAGAGAAATCCAGATGGAATATGAAAAGATTTATGAGAAGTTGGTAATCTAAAGTGACATTTCTAGCCCATCTCATTCTTTCCCCAGGTGGGTTGTCCTGTAGGGATAGCAGTAACATTAGGGAAGCAAGGAGGTGAGTAGAAGCAGAGATGGGGTGGCTATCTCAGGTAAAGCTGAAGACAGGAGAAGAGGAAGCTTTGAGGGAAATTCCTTACCCTCCCCCCATGCCTAAGGGCATAATCCACACCCTTCCTGCCCTCCCCCTATGCCCAAGGGCACTGTATTCATCTTACCCAAAAAAACCCTGGAAGAAGTCTACCTAGGCCCAGAAGAGTGATTGTCTTGTATCCCACCCATAGACACAGTGACTTTGAAATTGTGCTTACCTGCTTTGATGCCTTCCTGTTTCCTCTGTGCGGTGTGTTTCCCCCACTCCCCCCACTCCATATTCTCATGTAAAGGATGCAGATTTATTTAAATATTTCTCACCTCCTCAAACAAGCTTGTCCTTTGTACTCCTCATAATCTGTACTATGAAACTTCAAGCCATCTTTGACTCTCTCCTGATGCTCAAATATCCAATTAGTCATTTAATTTTGTCATTTATACTTCTAAGGCTGGTATTGAATCTGCCCCATCCATCCATCCATCCATCCATCCATCCATCCATCCATCCATCCATCCATCTATTCATCCATCCACGCACCCATCCATCCATCTATTCATATGTCTATCTGTCCATCTACCCATACATCCATCTGCCCATCCATCCATCCATCCATCCATCCATCCATCCATCCATCCATCCATCCATGCACCCATCCATCCATCTATTCATATACCCATCTGTCCATCTACCCATCCATCCATCTGCCCATCTATCCATCCATCCATCCAACTGTCCATCCATCCATCCATCCATCCATCCATCTATCCATCTTGTGTATGTATTGTGTTCTAGATGTTGTAGAAGGTACAGGGAATTCAGAGATGATTGGGACATGGATCTTGTTTTTGCTTTCAAAGAGCTTACATTATAACTCAGAACACAAGCCAGATCCCATTGCCTTAAAGATTAAGTCCTATGCTCAGTGTGGTGCACTCAGGGCCGTCCATCATCAGGACTCTAGGCCTCCCCAGCCTTCTGTCCTGCACTGCCCTCCACTGGGGCAGCATTCACATCTGACTCTCCTGTGACCTTCCATGTGTCCACCCTTTGCTCATGCCGACACTGTGCTTCCCCTGCTGCTTTACCAAATGAAAATCCTGCTTATCCTCCCAAGCTCAGCTCAAAGGCCTGCTCCACTTTGAAGTTCTCCCCACCACCCACTCAGGATTAATCATTTTTCTCCCTGTGCTCTCATAGCACTTATGCCTCAAGAATAGGATTAATTTCAGTTGCGTGGGATAAGTGTTATCACTGCTGCTCTCCAATCAGATTATAGACACCTCTAGGGCAATAACTGACTCATATGTCTTTTTATTCTCTCTGCCGTTTTACATGGGAGGGCTCAGTAAATCTCCTGTTGGCTGAGACTATAGCAAACAATAGATATGTGATATTCATATTGAATTATCTGGTATTATCATACACAGAGTCCTTCTATTTCATAGTACTTTCCCAGCAATTATATGCTTTAGAATCATAAACTATTTCTCCTACCTCATTCTTCTTCTTTTTTTTAAATGCGAAGACATCAAGCCCTCTCCTCTCTGAGACTGTCCTTTCAGAGGAGAGCCAGGCTCTCACATGGTGGTGACAGAGGAAGGTTTTTATACACCCAGCATAATGTGAATCAGAGGCAGCATCTGCTGTGTCAGCAAAAACACACTCAATTCAGTTAGAAACCGTGTGAGGCCATGACCAACTCCCTGGGCGGACGGGACCTAAGCTCATTCTTCTCCTGCCCACTGCCTCCTCCAGTATTGGCGTATAAATCTGTCCCCATCAGGTGAACCTGTTGAGAGGGAAAATTTTCCTATCATTGTTGCTTTGAAGAAATCTGTTACATATCATCTCATCCTGACCTGTGGTATGACCTTGAGATGGCTAATTTATCTTCTCTGTGCCTCGTGTCCTCAACTGTCACAAGGGTGGTTAGTAAGGCTTGCCTCATAGGATGGTTGCAGGAATTAGCAAATGGCATGTGGACCACATCAAATAGTGTGAGGAATATAGTAAGGACCCAATAAATGTTAGCTCTAATACCATTTCCAAAACAATGCTTGATAGCATTTAGATTTTATAAGAACACGAGGCAGAATAATAATGACTCTGTGGGTTCCTTCGAGTTATCAAAACATTTCCTGGATTGCATCATTCTGTTAGTGAGTAATTTTTGGATTCATTTTCTCATTTTTATTTAAATATTTCTCAATATGTTATGCTTTAAATGAAGTGTTATACAAGAATTATGACTCAAAGTTTGAAATGTTAAGTCACTTTTAGTTTTATTTATTTTTTATTTTTTGAGAGAGAGGGAGAGAGTGTGCCAGAGGGGCAGAGGGAGAGGGAGAGAGGGAATCTCAAGCAGGCTCCACACAGCGCAGAGTCCTACACGGGGCTCAATCCCACAACCCTGAGATCATGACCTGAGTTGACCCTCAACCAACTGAGCCACGCAGGTGCCCCTAACTTCCAGCTTTATTAAAACAAAACTTCTGCTTATCCCCCGTTAGCCCCTCTCCCTTACTTGGCTTTCTTATCACATCTCTTTGCTTTAGCTGTTTTTCCCCTGGTGAGATCTTTACTTCCTTTGCTTCACTCTATGTTTATCACCTTTTTAACAACCTATTCAAAACTTTGCTGCCCCAAAAAGTCTTCTCTGACTGATTCCAACTGACTCTGAAAGCCAAAGGGTAGAAGCCCTTTCTTTCCAGCTTGTACCAGTTGTCAACATTATTTAGAATTTGTTCATGATGATGTTCATAAATATTTTCATTCTATCTCATGTATTCTCTCTCTGCAACTAGAGAACCAGTTCTCTAACGGTTAGGTCATTTTTCCCTGGGATTTTCTACACTGCTCTTTGCAATGGACAACATTTGATGAGGTTCCACTTAGGATGAAAAGATCCTGCAAAAACAAGCAAACAAACAGTTTTAGACAAGAATGGGAGAAGAGTTTCACATGACTACAGTTGGATGGATGCTACAGAGGTTTCTCACCAAGCCCATTTGACTTATGTGTGACACAGAAGCAGAGTGTGGACTAAATTGAACATGGAGAGTGAAAAACAACTGAACTCTTTGAAGCCAACCATCTATTATATCCATAATTTACTCATTCATTCAGAAGATTTTAACAGCATGCTATCCCAGGTTCTATGGAAATTCAAAATGAATAAAGCCTTGTCTTCACCTTTAAGAAACCTGCATTTGAGTGCTGATGGGTAGGGGGAGGAACAGCTAAGGATTCACTCGGCAGAATGAAATAAGCACTATAAGAATGGTGACTTTAAGGCAGCTACAATGGACAAACCTGCTCCCAACTGCCTAACCTGCTCCCTGCATTTGTCTTTGACTTATGTCCTTGTCACTATGGATGAATTATCCACATCCCTATCTTAGCCAAGCCCCTGCGGGTAAGTGGTTGATCTCATCTTCTCCTGCTACTCAAGGTTAAGATGCTAGCAATTTCTCCCCTCTGTCTTCTTCATCAGTGATTTTTTAAACAGCTTTACTGAGATGTAATCTGCATGCCATACAATGGACCCATTTAAAGTGCATGATTCAATTGTTTTGGCATGTTATGTTATTAATTTTTAAAATTGACATTTGATTAAACCATTCATCTAAGTGGCATTAATAACATCCACAAGGTTGTTCAACCATCACTATTATCTTGTTCCGTAATTTTATTATCACCCCAAACAGACTTATTATCACTCTATAACCATGAAGCAGTAACTCTCCATTCTCCTCACTCCTCAACCCATTTTCCTTCTCTGTGAACTTGACATCTATTCTAGATGTTTCACAGAAAACAAATCATATGTATCTGGTCTTTTGTGCCTTGCTTATTTCACTTAACCTAATGTCTTCAATGTTCAATCATGTTATTGCGTATATCAGAACTCCATTCCTTTTTATGGTGGAACGATATTCTCTTGTACATACATGCCAAGCTTTGTTTATCCATTCATTTGTTGGTGGACATCTTGGTTGTTTCTCCCTTTTGGCTATTGTGAACAGTGCTGCAGTGAACCTTGTTGTACAAATATCTGTTTGAGTCCCTGTTTTCAATGCTACTGTGTACATACCCAAGAGTGGAATTGCTAGATCATGTGGTAATTCCATGTTTAGCTTTTTGAGGAATCACCAAACCATTTTCCACAGTGGCTGCACCATTTTACATTCCCACCAGCAGTGTATGCAGGTCCAATTTCCCCACATCCTCATGAACACTTACTGCTTTATTGATTACAGCCGTTTTCGTAGGTATGAAGCGATATCTCATTGTGGTTTGGATTGCATTTCCCTGATGACTAATGATGTTGAAGATTTCTTCATGTGCTTATTTCCCATCTGCATATCTTCTTTAGAGAAATGTCTGTTTGAATTTGATGCCCATTTTTAAGCTGCATTGTCTTTGTTGTTGGGTTACATACCTATTTATATATTTGAGACATGAAGCCCTTATCAGATATGTGATTTGTAAATATTTTCTCCCATTCCAGAGGTTGTCTTTTCACTTTCTTGATAATGCCTTGGGTGTGCAAGGTTTTAAATTTTGATGTAGTTCAATTTATCTGTTTTTCTTTTGTTGCTGCTGCTTTTGGTGGCATATCTAAGAATCCATTGCTGAATTCTAGGTCTTGAAGATTTACCCCTAAGCTCTCTTCTGAGTTTTAGGAATTTTTAGGTCATTGATCTAATGATATTCAAGTTAATTTTTGTATATAATGTTAGGTATAGTTCCAACTTTATTCTTTTGCACATGGACATCTAGTTGTTCTAGCACTGTCTGTTGAAGGGTCTATTCTTTCCCCATTGAAGAAATTTGGCAGTCTCATCACAAGTCAGTTGACTGTAGATATATGGGTTTAATTCTGGACTCTCAAGTCTACTTCACTGACCTCATGTCTATCCCAATGCCAGGACCACACTGTTTTGATTACTGTAGCTTTGTAACAAGTTTTGAGATTGGAAAGTTTAAACATTCCAATTTTTTCTTTTTCAAGGTTGTTTGGCCATTTGGGGTTCTTTAAAATTCCATATGAATTTAAAGATTGACTTTTCCATTTCTACAAAACTGGCTGTTGGAATTTTGATAGAGATTGCATTGCATCTATGGACCACTTTGGGTAGTATTGACATGAATTTAACAACATTAAGTTGAACACAGGATCCATGAACACAGGAAGACTTTTCATTTATTTAGATCTTCCTTAATTTCCTTCAGCCTAGTTTTCAGTGTATAATTCTTTTATCTGTTGGGTTAAATTTATTACTAGATATTTTATTTTTTTAGATGTGATTGTAAATGGAACTGCTTTCTTAATTCTTTTGCAGATTCTTCATTGATGGCATATAGAAACATGACTGATTTCTCTGTGTTGAACTTGTACCCCAAAACTGCTGATTTCATTTAGCTCAATAGCCTTCTTGTGGATTCTTTGGGATTTTCCATATATGAGATCATTTTATCTGTAAATAGAGATAATTTTACTTCTTCCTTACTTGCCCTGGCTACAACTTCCAGTACAATGTTGACTAGCAATGGTGAAAGTGAGCTTCCTTGTTTTGTTCCTGAATGTAGAGAGGAAAAACTTTCAGTCATTCACCATTGAGTATGATGTTAGCTGTGGGCTTTTCATAATTACACTTTATCATGTTGAGGAAGGTCTGTTCTTTTTTTATTTAAAGGTTTTATTAATGTATTTGAGAGAGAGATAAAGCGCATGAGTGGGGAGAGGGGCAGAGGAAAAGAGAGAAGCAGATTCCCTGCTGAGCAGGGAGTCCGATGCTGGACTCAGTCACAGGACCCTAAAATCATGATCTGAGCCAAAGGCAGATGCTTAACCAATTGAGCCACCCAGGTGCCCCGAGGAAGATCTATTCTATTCCTAGTTCACTTCTATTCTTAGTTTTCTGAGAGTTTTTATCATGAAAAGTGTTGGATTTCGTCAAATGCTATTTCTGTGTCAATTGAGATGCTCATGTGTTTTCCCCCCCTTTATTCTATTAATGTGCTATATTACATTAATTTTCTTAAATTGAACCCCTTTGCATTTCTGGGATAATTTTCACTTACCCATGATATATTATCCTTTTCATATGCTGTTCGGTTCAGTTTCCTAGTATTTTGTGGAATATCTTTGCAACTATATTCATGAGGGTATTGATCTGTAATTTTCTTTCCTTGTGATATCATTGTCTGGCTTTGGCACCAGGGTAATGCTGACTTCATAGAAGGAGTTCGGAAGTGTTCTCCCCTATTCTACTTTTTGGAAGAGTTTGAGAAGGATTGCTTTGAACTCTTCTTTAAATGTTTGGTAGAATTCACCAGTGGAGCTGTCTGGATTTCGACTTTTATTTATTTGTTAGGAGGTTTTGTGTGTTTGTTTGTTTGTTTTGTTTTTTCTTTTTTTTAGAGAGAGAGGAATAGTGGGAGGAGCAGAGGGAGAGAGAGAGAATCTCAAGCAGACTCGCTGCTGAGTGCAGAGCCCAATATGGGGCTCAGTCTCACAACCCTGAGATCATAACCTGAGATGAAATCAAGAGCCGGACACTTAACTGACTGAGCCACCCAGGCTCCCCTTGTTGGGAGCTTTTGATTACTGATTCAATCTCCTTACTTGTTATAGATCTGTTAATATTTTCCATTTCTTCTTGAATCCATTTAGGTAATTTGTATGTTTCTAGGGATCTACTCACTTCATCCAGGCTATCTAATTTGTTGATTTAGAGTTGTTCATAGATTCTCTTACAATCCTTTTTATTTCTGATGGTTGGTCATAATGTCCCCACTTTCATTTTTGATTTTGGATATTTGCATCTTTTCTTTTCCTTTTCAGTGCAACATTAGTGTGTAGTCCTTCCCTGTCTCCCTCTGCATCCCCTTCTCCTCCCTCCTCTATCCTCCCCCTGCCCTCCCATTCTCCTTCTTCTTCCTGTGCTAGTCTCCCCTTCCTTCTTTCCTTCCTTCCTTTCTCCCTCCCCTCTCCTCCTTCCTCCCGCCATCTCTCCCTATCTCTCTCTTTCTTTCCCCCTTTCTTCTCCTCCTCCTTAATTATTCAGATTAGAAGGCAAACAGGCTGTAGAGTCTCCCACCTTAAAAATAAAACCCTCTCTCAACCATTTCCCCTCCTGCTGCTGCCCAGTTCTCTGTTCTGGAGAATTCCCCCAGTGACCTATACCAGCTGTCTCCACTTCTTCTCCTCCAAGTCCTTCTTGAAGCCTTGTTAATCAGGTTATCATCGAAGCAGCTCTTGTCTGCATTACTAATGAATCCAGTGATCACTTCTCTCTCCTCATCTTGGCTTATCAACCACATTTGACCCAGTTGACTAATCTCTCTTCTTTGAAAGACATGTTCTTTCACTTGGCTTCCCAAACAGTATGCTCTCCTGATTTCTCTCCTCCCTCATCCATCTCTTACTCTCAGGTCCCCTTGCCCATTCCTTCCTACCTTGCTGCCCACCAAACATCTGAATGCCCCATATGCCCACCCTCAGAACTCTACTCCTTCCCCTCCCTTCATCATACCCCCCAGCCTCATCACATTAAAAACCATCTGTTCATGAATCAGTCCCAGATGTATATTTCATTAGTTCTGAACTCCAGAAATGTATATCCAGCTGCCTTTTCAACATCTCTATTTGTGTATCCAACATCTCCAACTCCATCAGCCCCCTGAGTCAAAACCAAAGCCCTGCCCAGCCCTAAACAGCCTGCCCTCTTTTAAGGCTCTGACCTCAGTACCTACTACCCTAGGCCCAGCCCACCGGCTCCAGACACCCCAGTGTCCCTGGTGTCCCCAAGGTGCCCAGCCGCACTGGTGCCTGCCCCTCTCTCTGCTGGGAAGCTGTCCCCTGACACCCCGGCTGGGCCCTTTTCCTTCAGGCCGCCGACTCCTCTTGTCACCGTCTGTCTTGCTATATGCTTCACTGTCATCCTAACAGGAAGTGAAGCTTCCTGTGAACCCTGCCTGGTGTTTTCTTTTAAATTCCCATATGCACAGCACCTAGAATAAGGCCTGGCACAATACATACATGTTTGTTCAGTGAGTGAATAAAGATTACATCCTGATGACATGGCCCACAGTATACTTGTGCTGTTCATGATGTTCATCCCCTGCTTTTCCCCTTGTTGATGAACGAATGGACGCATTGTTCAACTCAATTCTAAAGCAAGGCCTTGGGGAGTTAAGGGACTTACCTGGGGGTTTGGGAGGATTGAGCCTTCTTACATCTACCTTCCAGGTGGTCTGGGAGAGGCGGTCATTGTAACAGTGAACGCCAGTGAGGGAGGGAGTGACAAATTGTTATATAACTCTTCCTCAAAGTGCTTGGCTTCTAACCTCACAGAGGAAAATCAGTTTGGGTTTGGCAACTCAGACCCACTGCTCTGGCTGGATTTCTCTCTGTGTCTCAAGTGATGTGCTTTCTTGGCCACTGTGAGCAGACCCTCTTTCTATTTCTTAACTGAGCATGAAACCACTTTATGCTCTGCTCATTCCTGGGAACATTTAGGCAATGCCAGGCAGGACTGTTAGATCCCGGGTCACTGGGGATCGGGGACCTGCCAAGTTGGAAGGAGAAGAGGGGCTCGCCCAAGCCAGCCTCGGTTTACAGCAGAGGACTTGAAGCCTGGGGGCTGGGAGGCAAGAACACACAGGGCTCCTCACTGGATGGGCAGGGAAGTTTCCGCTAGTAAAGTTTGCTGCTAATGACCACATTTATACCTTTTTTCTTCTGAAATAATGATGACATCTCTTTTCAAACTGGAAACTTAATTTCTAATCTCCCCTTGCAGGTTATAAAAACAAAACCTGTTTCCCCTGAGGTATTATTACTCCTATGGTCAGGTTTTAATGAGTCTGGAATGAAGGATATGCTTGAAGGGTTTTTGGGTTTCCTGTGCCCTGGTCCTCAGACCCTCACCTGCCAGGAGTGGGGGGGGCTGTCCATGCTGCCAAGGGAGACATACAAGTTCAGTCCGCCGAGGGGCCGGAGGGGCCCCCCCTCCTGCATCGGGTTGTCATTAACCGGGATATCATGTGACAACCAGTTTCGTCATGAAACGACCTTGGATTTGTGGAGCACGTGAGACTGTACAGGCGTGTTTATCTAAGAACCATTTGATTTCCCTGGCGCCTCTGTGAAATAGAGCTGGTAATATCTTAATTTTACAGAAATGGTGAGAAAACTAAGGTTTGGGATTCATTTAAGTTTCTCAGAGTCACTTAACTAGAGGATGGCAAAACAAAGAGGCTTTCACTCTGGCTTCAGTGTTTATTTCCACTGCAGTAAACTTGCGATATATTCTGGACAGAATAATAGGCAGTTCCTACAACTGATCAGACAGCTGCAATGTTGCTACACACATTTCGTTAGACAAAACGATTCTGTACTTACTATGGGCCATTTCTCTAGGCGCTGGAGATATGAAATGGATATGATGTTTGCCTGCCTGCTGGCTTTATTAGGCCAGATAGACATGCCCACGAAGGACCACAACAGTATGATAACTTAAGCACCATAGCAGAGAAATTATGCAAAGAAAACCCAAATATTTAAAGTTTTTTTTTTTTAAAAAAAAACCTGCCGGTTTTATAGATGACATTGGGGTGAGGGGAAGCAATACATGGGGAGGAGGAGATGCAACGAAAACAGCAGAAAGCTCGTAGACAGACAGGCAGGCAGGCAACATAGAGCCTGGATTTTAGCAGAGAAAGAAATCATTTCGGTGGGACTGCCCCAGGGAGAAAGAAATGCTGACAATGAAGAGCCCACCAAAGCTAGGTATTTAAGGAAATTACTTGTGTGGTATGCATTAAAGAATTTGAAGCCAAGGTGGGACTCGATTACTCTGACCAGCTGCGAGAGATGTGGAAAGCCCCCAAAGGCAGGCACCGGGAGGAGGGTGTTGCAATGACCCGCAGGATGACTCAACCTCTTTGACAGCATGGAAAATGCGGAGCAGCTGGGATCTGTTCTAAGAGCTGAGAAAAGTTCTGAGAACTGGAAAGAAAAGGGTGTTCTCCAAAATATGGAAAATTGCAAAACTAAAAATTGATCTGTGTAGTTAAAATCATGCCAAAATGCCCATTGTGTCCATTTGATGAATTACTTAATGAAGAGTGATGAGAACTTCATTGCTTTCAAAGACAGTTGATGGGCGGGTTTTCTCACAAGAGTTGCAAAGAATGCAAAATGACTGCTGAGAGATCTTAGCCAACCAAAATGTGTGACTCCAAGCCAGATAATTTCAAAAGAAAATTTCAAACAACCCTTTATACATGAAAATAAATATGATTTTATGGAGCTGTGGGTGCATTTTTATGTGTTTCACATGATGTGGACGGACCCCTGAAAGTCAGAATGCCCAGGAGTTCCAAGGTCTTAGAACGGCCCTGATCTCCAGTAGAGGAGTGACAGAAGCATGAATTAAGGAGACATAGGTAGGAGCTACAAGTGGTCGTGTGAGAGGCTGGAGAGGGTTTTTGACTGTGTCACTGTTTGCAGAAGAAAATTACATTCAGTCTCAAAGCTCAAGTAATAGATCAAGGCTTGTAAAGTCAGAAAAAAGTGTTCACCTGCTTCCCACCTTTGAGTCCTGCTTCCACGAGTCAACAATGTTTAATTCCTTGAGCACTTTCTCCTGGTAGTCCTGTCATTTTTTCTAAGTAATGACTTTACTCTATAATGTGCCAGAATTACATCCTACAAGCGCCAGAATTCAGGTGAGGCAAGGGAGGCACTTGCTTCAGGCACAATGCTTGTGAAGATGCCCCCAAAGCCCCATCATCAAAATAAATAACATTTTAATGAAATATTTTAAAAATTAAAATTAAGCCAAAAATCCATGATAAGCAAAATACCAAATTTCCAATAAAGGCAGGATCCGACAGGGCTGGGATTAGGGGGAAGTGAGTGGAGCCAAGCTGTACCAGGGTAGGGTTGGATTCTGTCTGTACGGAAACTTCTCATGTTGGATCGTAGGAATTCCTACTCTACAAAGTAGAATGTAGCCCTCTCACACCAAGCTCTGTCTCTCCTCTTCTTCCTCCCCAACTCAGTTCACTTAATGCAGCATCTTGGAATCACCGGAGGCCTTTATAAATTGTCAAGGCCTCAGCTGTATCTCCAGCCAGTGAGATCAGGATGTCTGGGGTTGAGATGAGGGTGTCAGCATTCCTGTTAAAGTTCCTGCATGTTTCCAACGAGCAGCCCACATCAGGAGCCACAGGCCTCGGGTGATGCTGCCATTTTGGGGGCATCCCTGTGGAGTGCTTCCATTTGGACCACGTACAAAGTGTTCACAGCTGAGGCCTATAATGTACTAGGTTTATGTTTTCATATTGTACAAGTTTTATCCTTACAGGCAAAAAAAATTGCTTCATTTTTATATTTGCTTAATTAACTTTTTATGTACTAATCACTAACTTATCCAGAAACATCTGGCAGAACTCTGAAATGTTTCTAGATCAAACACATCAGGTAACCTCTCAGGGGTATATTCTTTCTTGGGGACACCCCACCCAGAGTCACTCTTATGGTCCACTGTGGTCAGCTGTGCAGCCCCCATGTTAGATCCCCTGTTCCCTGGGCCCCATGCCATCTCTATGCTTGGTTTGTTCATACCCTTCTGTTCCAGAACATTTCTCTGTATTATTTCTCTGATGATTTCTCTCCTCTACTTTTTCTTTTTCTTTTTTTTTTATCCCTGGAACTGCTATTATTGGGGCACCTGGGTGGCTCCATCAGTTAAGCATCTGCCTTTGGCTCAGGTCATGATCTCAGGGTCTTGGGATGGAGCCCCAGAGCTGGCTTTCTCTCAAATAAATTTATTTATTTGAGAGAGAGCACAAGAGTGCACGAGCCAGGGGAGGGGCAGAGGCAGAGGGAGAAGCAGACTCCCCGCTGAGCAGGGAGCCCGGCGTGGGGCTCAATCCCAGGACCCTGAGATCATGACCTGAGCTGAAGACAAATGCCTAACCTACTGAGCCACACAGGCATCCCATCAAATAAATAAAATCTAAAAAAAAAAAAAAAGAACTGCTATTATTTATAATTTATTATTACTATTATTTGGATTGATCTTGTAATCTTGTTATCTTTATGATGGTCTGTTTTTCTCTGTCCTAGGAAATGTCCTCAAATTTCCTCTCTCAATACTTCTACTGACTTTTTAATTTCTACTTTAGAATATTTTTATCTCCTGGGTTTTTTGTTTTTTTTTTTTTATGAATGCTCTTTTTATTCCCTTAGCATCCACTCCTTGTTTCATGGATGCATAAATAACTACTTCTAGATTGCTGCAGATTTTTATCTATTCATTATTTTTTTTTCAAGTTTTTTTCTGCATTATCTCTTTCCTCAGATTTTTTTCTTGTTTGTCAGTTTTGGTCCCTACCTCTCACACTAGACCCTTCACTTAAGTACTGGGCAATTCTTGGCTCTGCCTTTATTTTTAACAGGGAGGCACTTAGAAGCTGAGTGAAAGCTGTGTGTGTGAACAAGGTTGATTGGTGGAAGCAGGAGGCTGACCCTTCCTGCCCTCCTCCCCTTCAAGTATCGGTATCTATAGGCCTTTTCTCTGGGCTGCCTTGAGGGAATGAGCCTGATTGCCAGGGTTCCTAGGGCTGAGGGTGCCACTGGGGAGTGGGTGGAGAGAGGGGCCCATATGTCTCACTGTTCAGGATGCAAGTTTGACTTAATCTCTCTGTCTTCAGCAAAATATCAATGACAGGGCAGGCTTTACCCATGGAGGTTGTATTTTAATTGTTCTAGGAGATTTTGCCTTAATAATTCTTAAAACCTCACCAGTCAAGAGGAGGGAAAGCCCACTGTGGTCAAATAGCTACAAGAGGAGGATATGGGGCCACAAAAGACTGAGTCCTTACTTGTGTCCTGGGGGAGTCAGGGGAGTCTTCTGAGAAAAAGTCGCCTTTGAGCTGGGCTCACTTGGTGAATTTAAAGTGAAACGTTAAGGAAAGGTAGCTGGAGGTGTGGATACATCATGCATGTACCTGTGGTGGTGGTGGTGGGTGTGTTGCCATCAAGGACGGATAACCTGATTTGTTGTGTCTTTGGCTTGAGGGACTCTCTCTAATCAAAGCAATGCTGCTGGAGAAACATTAATAATATGGACAGATTCTTCAGCTCCCTCATCATTCATCAGAACAATCTGTACTTAAAATTCCCCAAATCACTTTTTAAAAAGATTTATTTACTTATTTGAGAGAGAGAGATTCCCAAGCAGACACCCCACTGAGTGTGGAGCCTGACTTGGAACTGGATTTCATGACCCTGAGATCACGATCTGAGCCAAAATCAAGAGTCAAATGTTTAACCGACTGAGCCACCCAGGCATCACCCCCACCCCCCGCCAAATCCTTCTTTATGGTCTATCGATATTTTTGAATTCATAGTCTCTCAGTTAAATTTACTTTTTTAAATTTAAATTCAGTTGGCCAACATATAGTACATCATTAGTTTCTGATGTAGTGTTCAATGATTCATTAGTTGCGTCTAACATCCAGTGCTCATCACATCCCTGTCCACAGCCCTTTGAGGAATATGTTCTAAATTGCCAGACCTCACCTCGCACCTCCACCTTGCTCCTTCTCTTTGGACCTTTTGGAAACCTTCCCAATTCCCTTTCTAACTACTGGTTTCACTCATTTTGGCTGGCCAAAAAGCAAGAACATGAACAGAAAGAGATGAAATCTTGTGTGCAAAGGGCAAGAGAGACCATCATATGGAGAGTTCTTTGAAATTGTTCTTCCCTTGGAAAGCAGTTAGTCAGTGTATCTGAGAATGCATGTCCAGAGGACAGTCAGAGCAGCCACCTCAGAAGTGGTGCTGTCTCACTTGTGGTGGAGCAGGGAATGCACCATCAGCCCCTGAGAGCACGTCACTTGTCCATACTTGAAGGCAGTGACTTCACCAGCGTTACCCAGACCCCTGGGTTAAGGTGTCTGGAGGAAAGAGAGGCATTACGTGAGCTTAGTAAGTAGGAAAAGTCATCATAACTTTCCCAAGAGGGAAATCCTGCAATTTCAGCTTATGCAATCTCTCTCAAGTGTCTCTCTTTGCTTCCTCAGCCAGCTGGGTGCTTCACCTCTCTGCATCTATGTTCTCATCTAGACCCTAGACCTGCACTGCCCACTATGCTAGCCACACGCGATTCCCAAGCACTTGAAATGTGGCCAGTCGAAGTCGAGGTGTGCTGCAGGTGTAAAATACATACATGCTGGACTTTGAAGATTAGTATGAAAAAATGTAAAATATCTTATTCATATTTTTTTACTGAATATATGTTGAAATGACAATATTTTAGATATATTGACTTGAATAAAATGTTATCAAGATTAATGTCACTTTTTTTTACTTTTTTAATGTGAAAACTAGGAAACTTAGAATGACATATGTGGCCCACATGATGGCTCACACTGTATTTCTATTGGCCAGCACTGCCCTAGATGGTATATAATATCCCTCTTTGCTTCCCAGGTCCATGACCCTAAATGTTTTGATTCCTACTAGTTACTCAGGAGAAAGGATGCAGAGAGAATTAAAAGTAATTCTTGCCTTTGAGAAGCTCAAAATCTCACTATAAAGGCTAAACTTAAATGTTAAAGACGAGATCTTGAACTGATGTTGGAATCATTAACACCTGCTCTAACACCTACTCTAATACGTGGCTCAATACACATGGAGCAATTAGAGAGCAATTAGCTTGGATCTGTTTAATAGGATGTAAAGAAAAACAAGGCAGCCCCAGGTGAACTCAGTATTTCATTCTAGGGAATTCCTAATGGACCTTGAATTTTCAAGAATTCTTCTCCCAAGAAGGTGGGACATACCTTCTCTCCTGGCCACTGTTATCTAAAGCTTGTGGCGTATATGGTGCCTTCGAACTCAGAGCAGAAAAATAAGAGAAATTTCAAGGCATGAGGATACAAAATGCTAATACATTAAAATTGATTACTGGATAAATGAAATTTAGCCTTTAGAAAGCATTACCAATACCAAAAAATGCACAGATTTAGAAATTCACCATGGCATCATCAGGGTCATTGATATTCAAATACCAAAGGGCTGAGTTCATATTTTGGGGAGGAAGGGATACAGCCAGAAGAAAAGTTGTCTGTAGAGACATCTCACAACGACCAGCTCTAAATATTATAGGATAAAGTGGGATGCACAGTCAATTCAGGTTCTGAATGAAATTCCCGGAAACCTTTTGGACTTGCTGTTGGAAACATCAAACATCCTGAAGAAACGTTTTGTTGATTTGGCAGGTTTCCTTAGCTTGACATTTCTCCCCCGAAGGTAGGGAAAATGAAGTCGTTGCTGTGACTGGGCCGAGCTCTTCCACTTAAAGGAAGGAATGCATTTGCTCGTTTGGATGAAGACCGGCAAGTGCCTGCAATGCCTCTAATAATCTTTATTCTCTGCAGAGTTCAGAGCACATCATAATTAGGTTCCCAGTAAGCAGAAGAAAATGACCACTAACGTCTACTCCAAAGTGAAAAGATCAAAGTATAAGCCATGTTCCCTTCAAGTGAAGTAATTTGTCATCACGGAGCCCTTGGCATTCTGCCCTGGTTCCTACCCCACTGACCGACTGTAATGACAGAGTAATTTTCAGGGAAGAGCAATGGTGTGTGGTGCTTCCCTTCCGGGGCTGGGCATCAGTGAAGTCCTGCAATGCACTGGGCTGGCACTCTTCGACATCTTCCTATCTGCTCTTCTTGGAATTCATACCTTCTACAGGGGGAAAAGTGTGAACTCTTTGAGGCCAGGAGCTCATTTGCTTTTCAGAAACTAGCATGTTTGGCACTTTGAAATTCACTAAATGGTGAATTAAAAGTGATTATTTGGGGCACCTGGGTGACTCAGTCGATTAAGCATCTGCCTTTGGCTCAGGTCATGATCCTGGGGTCCTGGGATCTAGTCCCACATCAGGCTCCCTGCTCAGTGGGGAGGCTGTTTCTCCCTCTCCCTCTGCTTCTCTCTCCCTCTCTCTCTCTCAAATAAATAAAATAAAATAAGAGTGACTATTTAAAGACCTTTTGGACACAGCCACTTGATTTCCTTGAATGAAAGCTGAGAGATAGGTATTTTTTATTTTATTTTATTTTTAGAGATTTTACTTATTTGAGAGAGAGCGCACACGACCAGCAGGGAGCAGCAGAGGGAGAGGGAGAAGCAGGCTCCCCGCTGGGCAGGGAGCCCCACGTGGGGCTCGATCCCAGGACCCCGGGATCCTGACCTGAGCCAAAGGCAGATGCTTAACTGACTGAGCCACCCAGGGGCCCCCAAAGATAGGTATTTCTGAGCAAAACTGTTTATACTGAGGTTTAGAATGAAGGAATAAGAGTTTAGGTGTTTTCTAAAACTTCAAGAAGCCTATGAAGACATAGCTGGACACATGGACTATTTCAGGTCTGAGTTACTTAAGAGCAAGACATAAACAGGAAGAATGCAGCTGGCTGCCTTGTTGTATGTTGCCATGTCAGAACACAGACATCATTTAGAAAAACAACGGACTGCACATATTCTCCTGAATAAGCAGGAACAGAAGAGGGGGAAAGCATCGGAAAACATTTCATACTGGGATTTTTCATGGCTTTCCCAGCCTTAGAGGTCTTGAGAGAATTGTTTCATGTGGTCTTTGGTGTCTGCTTGCAAAACATGGCAGCCTATTCTTGAACACAATGGGTTGTTTCAGGATGCCTGCTGAATGAACAGTGGTCTACCTTCTTAACTTCTCAAAATATGTAAATCAAACTGATCACAAAACCATTTTTGTTTTCAGGAGTTAGTAAGAACCTATTCCTTAGCACTCTCTTCTCTGGTTTTTATTCTTATTTGTCTTCTGTTGAAGTTCCCTTAAAAGTCAAGAATGATATTCTTTTTGGGCGCCTGGGTGGCTCAGTCGTTAAGCGTCTGCCTTCGGCTCAGGTCATGATCCCAGGGTCCTGGGATCGAGTCCCACATCGGGCTCCCTGCTCGGCGGGAAGCCTGCTTCTCCCTCTCCCACTCCCCCTGCTTGTGTTCCTGCTCTCACTATCTCTCTCTCTGTCAAATAAATAAATAAAATCTTCAAAAAAAAAAGAATGATATTCTTTTTTACTAAACCTAGAAGCATACTCTTGGTCTTGGGTTTTCTATGACCTTGGATGACCTCCACTTGATATCACTGACCACCTGCTCCTTCTTGAAACTTCCTCTGTTTTGATTTTTAAGACATCCCACATCCGTCTCTGCCTACCTCTTTGCTAGTGCTTCCTTTATAGTTTCTCATATTCTTCTTGACTCATTGCTCTGGGTACTTCCTCAGGCTCTGTTTGACCTTCTGGATTCTTCTCTATGCTTTATCCCAGGACAGCAGATCCACGCAGGCCTCTGCCTTTCCCATTGTGCTATGTGAATGCTTCCATATCTGTATTCCTATACAGGCAATGCCTCCAGAGGAACATTCCCTTTGCTCAGGTGTCCTTCAGTTTGACCTAACAAGTGTCCAGCAGGACTCTGTCTTAACCTCTTAACCAAGAAGCCCCCCTTCCAAATGTTTCCTCTTAGTCAGGAGAACCATTCTCATGTGGCTCATTCTTCCTCTCCCTTCATTCTTCACAACTTGCCAGGCACCCAGTCCTACAGATATTTTCTCTGAAATGTCTCCTATCTCTTATGGTCTCTTTTGTGTGTGCCACCGTCAGACAAGTCACACCCAGATTAATGGGCCAGTTTTATGGTTGGTCACACAGGATTCATCCAATTGATTAATATAGGTATGGATTTCTTCTTTCTGGTATTGTTGCATCATGGTATCCACATAATCAGATGTCTGCACTGACTTTATTTCCTTCAGTAGAAAATATAAACCCCTCTTTGTGATTAATGATAAGATACAGGGATGGAATGCAGCTGGTTTGGCAGGAGTAGAGAGAGGAAGAGGGAAGGAGCAAAAGTGCAAGTAAGGCCCGAGCGGTCTTGAGGGGCATAAGGACCATGCCAAAGATTCTGATCTTTATCCTAAGGAAAATGTGGAGCCACTAACATATATTAAGAAGCAAAGGAGGGGCGCCTGGGTGGTTCAGTTGGTTAAGCGACTGCCTTCGGCTCAGGTCATGATCCTGGAGTCCTGGGATCGAGTCCCGCATCGGGCTCCCTGCTCAGCAGGGGGTCTGCTTCTCCCTCTGCCCTCTTCCCTCTCGTGCTCTCTGTCTCTCATTCTCTCTGTCTCAAATAAATAAATAAAATCTTTAAAGAAAAAAAAAAGAAGCAAAGGAGATATATGTATCTTCTTTGCTTCTTAATATATATATAATCTATATATAATATATAGATTATGTATACATTACATATACACAATATATACATACACATACATGTGCATTACATATATGTAATATATACATACACATACATAATATATATATTACATATATATCTATCTCCTTTGCTTCTTTATATATATATCAGGTTCAGTTTGCTAAAATAAGCACCCTAAATTCAGGGTGAAGAACAGGTTGTAAGGAGACCCTGGAAGCAGAGAACCTAGTTAGTCAGGAATCTATTGCAACAGTTCTGAGGAGAGGTCATGGTGGCTTAGCATGGGTCATGATGAGAGAGAGCTTGATGGATTTGAGAGTTATATAAAAGATACAGTTTCAAGGCACTTAGAATTTAGAAAGTGGTACAGACATATAAAACAGCCCTACAGTGAGAAACTGCAGAAAAAGACATGTGAACTTCATCAGTGTGATAATCAACTAGATTTCAGAGAAGGTCTCACAGAGGAGGAGGCACCTGAACTCCTGAACAGAGCCTTTGAAGATGGTTAGGCATTAGACAGAGAACAGGAAGGGAAAGAATACTCCAGGCAGAGGGAATAGCACTTGCAGAAGTGGAGGGATGAAACATCATGGGCTGTTCAGGAAACTCTATAACTATTTGAATTTGGCTGACATTAAGATGCAGTGGTAGTGGTGGTGGTGACAAAAATGTGTGGACAAGGATTTGTGTGCATATCAAAGGGCCTTGTTTGGATTTTATCCTATGGAGTTGGGAGTCATTAGAAGGTTTGGGACAGTGAACAGTCACGATAACATTTGCATTTGGAGCCAACACTTGAACAGCAGTGAAGAGAATGGGTTAGAGGAAGCATTGACTGGAGCCAGGGAGACCAGCTGAGGAGATGGGTGGTTGTCCAGGTCGGAGACGATGAGGACAGGAATTAAGGCAGTGGTAGTGGAGGGCATAAGGAAAGAAAGAAAAAGGACATGTGCAGATGAAAAAATTGACAGGTGTTCTGAATGATTGCATGTGGGGAATTAAGGGGAGGGAGAAACCAAGCCCCATTCTAGGCTTTGGACAAGATAGCTGGGCAGTGAAGGGGACATTAACCAGGGCAAAGGATAATGGATTTCATTTGGAATGTGCGAGGTAGATGAGCCTCTGGAACAGTACGTGGAGATGTCCAGTAGGTTGTTGAATAAAATAGTCTGAAACTGAGGAAGAACTGGATTGGACACACACACACACACACGAGTTACCAAGATACAGATGAGAAGTGAAGAATTCCTGAGGTCAGGAGTCCTGTCACTGCTTCTAGGAGATTCCCTAGTGTCTCCTCGTAGTGCTTTGATATATGGTAGACTCAATGAATGGCTAAGTGATAAAAAGATCAAATTGGAAATTTGACTCATCTGAGTACTTAAAAACTTTAAGAAATAGCAACTCCATTATTATCATTGAATTTTCTTATCTATCTTCTCCATTAGATTATACACCCCTTAAGGGAATGGATCATTTCTTATTCATCAAATCTTCACTGACTAGATCACTTTTTAATAGAAATGTCCATTTAATAAGTATTTGTTGAATGAATGAACAGATAGAATTTGGTCAGATGTGATAAAGAACACCCTGGACAGACACAGTTCAGGAAGGCATTTAAGTGAGTTTTGATATGTGAAATCTTCCCTGATTACTTTTCAAAATGCATTTAGGTGGGAAATCTGAAGAGCACTCTTAAGGTGCCTTATTCTAGAAGGCAGTTCTTTGGATAGTGACAACAGCTGGAGGGAAACAACATCAGTTCAGTTGTTTTATGATCTCCGTTGAGCATTTTTTCCTCAAAAGGTACTTTATAGCTTTGTGCAAAGACATTTTAAAGTCTACTGTTTAATTCTCATTATGAGAGTAGGTAGGTTCCATATAGATTTTAAAGCCCTTTGAGAGAGTATCAAGTTCGTAATAGAAAAGGTAAGCTGACTGCCAAAGCAGCACGATAAATCCTAAGGCACTTACAGTGCAGATGCAAGAGAAAGCCCATGAACTGCTCATCTAGTTTTGCAGAATACCAAATGACAAACCTTCAGGGGAAAGCATACGTACTGTTTGTCATCAAAATTGCTTATACTTGCTTGACAGGAGTTCTGCTACCTCGTCTGTTTACTATATAAATTATGTGTCTATCGCTGTGGTTTTAAAAGTCTCAGACAAACACCGTCGGCAAAATCAGAACACATATGTAAAAGAAATACGTGGTCCCTCACCCTCCTCTGACTCTGTGCTGGGTAGATTTTGGATGCCAGAGTTTGAGTCGGAGGATTAAGGGGAAGCCTCAACATTCTGATGTGCAATCTCAGGGCTGGCTTTCCAGACATGAGTGAATATATGGACTGCATTCTCCAAGGAGATCTTCCTAGGGCCGAGAGGCCCTGGTTGTAGAATGAGAACTCCGTGTGGTGGTGATGATGTATTACTTCACGTAATTCTCCTAGCAGCCCTATTAGGGAATATTTATTATGATGTCCATTTTCAAGTGAGGAAACTAAAGTATAGGGAACTATGAAACATGGCCAAGGTCAAACAGGAGGAGTCAATTAGAAATTGGATGTGTGTCCTTCTAGAATTGTTTATGAAGCCATTCATTAGACACACATTTATTGAGCACCTACTAGATGCTAGATACCTAGGTAAAATACGGAACAAAACAGATGTGTTCCAGCTTTCGGGGAATTTAGAGTCTAATGTGGCAGAGAGACAATCTAATCGTACAAAAGTGTATAATTGTAGTGAACGCTGTGAAGAAAATGTACCGGGAGATATTAGCACCTGTAAAGAATGACCATAGCCCTTGGCACTATGGTGGTGTTCCAACTATTTACCACCAGTATGGTGCTGGCATCGGCCACCAGAGTGGAGCTAGCTGGTGCTGCACTTCCAATGTGGACCGGGAGACTGTCTGCTGTGTTTGGCACATGGACTGTGATTGTGGGTCTTTATCCCATTTCCCTGGTGCAAACAAATGCCAACTGAACTATTTATTCATTTACCTAAGTGAATACATTATTTTAATTCCAGGAGCTCTTGCCAATCCATTGTAAAGATGAGGAGCTTTGTCTCTCTGTTTTTATTCATATTCTCACCAGGTCATCCTGGCTTGCAGGAAGGATCTGGCTTCTTGTATCCATCATTTTAGTGGATCTGGCCCTTTCTAAGGATTCAGGATAATTACCCAGTAATATCTGTGTAAAATGTTTAGAACTGTGCTTGGCGCATAGGAAGCACCATGTAGATATAGCTAGTATTATTGTTATTATTTATATTGTTGCTATCATGATTATACCACTGTTTATTTACTACTTTTGTAGGCAATAATTTATGTGACAATTTATGAGCATTATACTCAGAACAATGAAAAGCATCTATTATCTGTATTGAATAAGACATCTTAGGTAGCCATCTGGGAAAAAGAATAGCAGCTTAAACCTCTAACTTCACTTAAAATAACTTCCAGATGGTACAAAGATTTGAATGTGAAATACAAAATCATAAAAGTAATAAAACATATATAGGATAATTTTAATATGATTCGGGAATAGGGAAGGTCTTTCTAAGTCGAAATAAAACTCAGAAGCCATAAAAGAAAACACTGATATTTAATTCAACTGCATAAAGTTAAAAAATAAATCCGTGAGTGAAAAACATAAAGTCAAAATACAAATATAACTGGGGGGGAAATTTGCAACCCATATCATAGACAAATGGCTGATTTCCTTAATATATAAAGAATGCAAATTAATCGCTAAGGAAAAGGTCAATAACCCAGACACAAACTAGCTACGGTTATATATTTTTTAAATTATACAAGTGGCTCTTTAACATAAAATGTTAAAGATTAATATAAATATTCAACCTCATTCATAATAAGAGAAATGAAAATTAAGCGACAAGGAAGACCATTTTTGAACCATCATATTGGCAGAGATTTAAAAAATGAAAACACTGTGTTGAATTGGGGGTTGAGAGTGAGGGGAAGTGGATATTCTCAAATATTTTGGGTGAAAGAGTAAATTGGTGGACACCAATGGAAAGCAATTTTGTAATCTCTACCAAAACCAAGAATGCAGACCATATGATTCAAGCAACTCTATTAGTAATTGATCCTAAAGACAGTTATTTTCACAAATGCAAAATGAAGAATGCACAAGTGTATTCACTGCAGCATTGTCTGTAATAGCAAAAATGGGCAACGGCATCACCATCCATCAGCAGAGGTCTGGTTAAATTTATAGCAATTCCATACTATGGGATACTGTAGGCCTTTTAATAAGAATAGAATTGTCTCAGGGCGCCTGGGTGGCTCAGTCGTTAAGCGTCTGCCTTCAGCTCAGGTCATGATCCCAGAGTCCTGGGATCGAGCCCCACATCGGGCTCCCTGCTGAGCGGGGAGTCCACTTCTCCCTCTCCCTCGCTCCCCCTCCTTGTGTTCCTGCTCTCGCTGTCTCTCTCTCTGTCAAATAAATGAATAAAATCTTAAAAAAAAAAAAAAGAATAGAATTGTCTTTCTGTATTTATATGATCTACAATTTGCAAAGTAGATATTAACGTGGAAAATGCACAATGCAAAACATTGTGTATAACAAGCTATCATTTGTGTAAAGGTACATAAATATAGACAGAGAAAGACATGTATCATATGACCTCACTGATACGAGGAATTCTTTTTTTTTTTTTTTTAAGATTTTATTTATTTGTGAGAGAGAGAACAAGAGACAGAGAGCATGAGAGGGAGGAGGGTCAGAGGGAGAAGCAGACTCCCTGCTGAGCAGGGAGCCCGATGTGGGACTCGATCCCGGGACTCCAGGATCATGACCTGAGCCGAAGGCAGTCGCCCAACCAACTGAGCCACCGAGGTGCCCGATTCGAGGAATTCTTAATCTCAGGAAACAAACTGAGGGTTGCTGGAGTGGGGGGTGGGGTGGGAGGGATGGGGTGACTGGGTGATAGACACTGGGGAGGGTATGTGCTATGGTGAGTGCTGTGAAGTGTGCAAGACTGTTGAATCTCAGATCTGTACCTCTGAAACAAATAATGCAATATATGTTAAGAAAAAAAAAAAAGATAGCGGGAGGGGAAGAATGAAGGGGGAGAAATCTGAGGGGTGGACGAACCATGAGAGACGATGGACTCTGAAAAACAAACGGAGGGTTCTAGAGGGGAGGGGGGTGGGAGGATGGGTTAGCCTGGTGGGGTATTGAAGAGGGCACGTTCTGCATGGAGCACTGGGTGTTATGCACAAACAATGAATCATGGAACACTACATCTAAAACTAATGATGTAATGTATGGGGATTAACATAACAATAAAAAAAAAGAAAGAAAAAAAATATAGACTATCTCTGGCACCTCTGGAGTGGAACACAGTGACGGTGATGCGGGGAGTGGGAGGAAGATCTAAGAACTAATATTTCACCGTACTCCCTTTGCACCTTAAATTTGTCCTTCTATTGTTGCTAATTTAAAATTAATTAGAAATTACAATCTCCATCAATAGCCATTTGATTGGGGTTTTTAAGTAACAGACTCCTAGATGTGGGAGGGACTTTGGAGGTAATCTCATTCGATCTTTGTTCCCAGGGCAGGAAGCCTTTTCCACCACAAGAGCTGCACGTCATCCCTACTTTCTTGAACATTTCATCAGTGGGAGCCTACTCCTTGTTGAAACTGCTTGTCCTACCTCTGGGTAGGTCTCCTTCATCCGTTTATGGATTAGTTAAACTAATATTGATGAAGCACCTAGTAAGTACTCGGCACTGTGTGCCTGTTGTCATTCTCTCCTTATATACACCCCAAATGTGTTTCTTTCTTTGGCATCCACTTACTTTACTTTTGTTTTTCAGAGGATTACCTGGGTATCCTTTACCAGTTGGAGAACCCTCATTCTGTGCTAAATACATCTGCTTCCTATTCTGTTCCTCGTATGAAATATGGAATGATTTTCAACCAGGAAGATTTTATCTCATTTTTTTTAGGTATGCCTTCTACACTGTGGTGCTCTAAATTGATTTCATCAGTAGTCAGGTTAGCAGCCAATAGTTATATTTTGATCTAGACTCTCCACTTCTATTAATACAGTCTAATGTTATATTAATTTGTGCTAGCTCAAGTGAATTTTACAACCAAGAACAGTCAATAAAAATAAAAAGACAAGCCACAGATTGGGAAAAATATTTGCAAATCATGTATTTGGTAAGGGACTTGTATTCCAGTTGTACAAAGAACACCTGCAACTCAGTAATAAATAGACAAATGAGCCAATTAAAATGGGCAAAGGATTTGAATAGACATTTCTCCTGAAAGAATATATAGATGGTCAATAAGCACATGAAAATATGCTCAAAAATTCCTAGTCACTAGGGAAATGTAAATCAGAATTACAAAGTACCACTTCACACCCACTAGAATAGCTGTAATAAAAAAGACAGATAATGGCAAGTGTTAGAGAGGCGGTGGAGAAATTGGAACCCTCCTACATTGATATTGGGATTGTAAAGTGGGGCAGCCACTTTGGAAAACAATCTGGCAGTTCCTTAGAAACTCAAGCATAGAGTGACCCTAGGACCCAGCAAGTCCACTCCTAGGCATGTGCCTCAGAAAAATGGAAACATATGTCCACACAAGAGCTTGTACATCAATGTTCATACCTGCATTATTCATTATGGCCCAAAAATGGAAAGAACCCAGATTTCAATCAACTGATGAATGGATGAATAAATATAATATACTCATTAAATAGAATATTATTTGGCCAGAAAAATGAATGAACTACTAATACATTCTACAAGGTGAGTGAACCTTGAAAATACTATACTAAAAAGCCAGTCATGAAAGATCATATATTGTACGACTTCTTTTATATGAAATGTCCAGAATAGGCAAATCTATAGAGACCAAAAGTGGATTTGTGATTGCCAAGCAGTGGGGACAGGAGAGGGGGAAGTGACTAATGAGCATGGGATTTCTTTTATGGGTGACAAAATGTTCTAAAATTTGACTTTGGTGATGTTCGCATACTCTGTCAATATACTAGATACCACTGAATTTTACACTCTAAATGGGTATATTTTATGGTATGTGAATTATAGCTCAATAAAGCTGTTTTTCAGAAAAGTAGAAGCTGTAGGTCAGGGATTCTTGGCGATTTTGTGCCACGAACTCCATTGGCAACCTGGTGTTGGATCCCTTCATGGAATATTTTTAAATGCAAAAATAAAATACTTTTAAATGCAGAAATAGAATAGTACAAATGAAGGCAATTAGCTGAAATACAGCAAATAAAAGAACATAGTTCTATGGAGAAAAATAAAGCAGGGTAGGATGGATGGACAGGATGTGTGTGTGTGTGTGTGTGTGTGTGTGTGTGTGTGTGGCAGGGGTGTGGATGGAGTTGCAATTTAAAAATAGGGTCCTCAGAGAAAGCCTTACTTTAGCTGCTATCATCTCAGTAAGACCTGAAAGAGTTAAAGAAGCGAGCCATGCTTCCATCTTTTTATTTTATTTTATTTTATTATGTTAGTCACCATACAGTACATAATTAATTTTTGATGTGGTGATCCACAATTCATTGTTTTCGTATAACACCCAGTGCTCCATGCAGTTCATGCCATCCTTAATACCCATTACCCAGTTAACCCATGCCCCCACCCTCCTCCCCTCTAAAACCCTCAGTTTGTTTCTCAGAGTCCATAGTCTCTCATGGTTTGTCTCCCCTCCGATTTCCGCCCCTTCATTTTTCCCTTCCTTCTCCTAATGTCCTCCATGCTATTCTTTATGTTCCACAAATAAGTGAAATCATATGATAATTGACTTTCTCTGCTTGACTTATTTCACTTAGCATACTCTCCTCCAGTCCCATCCATGCTGATGTAAAAGTTGGGTATTCATCCTTTCTGAAGGCTGAGTAATATTCCATTGTATATATGGACCACATCTTCTTTATCCATTCATCTGTTGAAGGGCATCTCGGCTCTTTCCATAGTTTGGCTCTTGTGGTCGTTGCTGCTATGAACATTGGGGTGCATATGGCCCTTCTTTTCACTACATCTGTGTCTTTGGGGTAAATACCCAGTAGTGCAATTGTTGGGTCATAGGGTAGCTCTATTTTTAATTTTTTGAGGCACCTCCACACTGTTTTCCAAAGTGTCTGTACCACCTTGCATTCCCACCAACAGTGTAAGAGGGTTCCCCTTTCTCCACAACCTCTCCAACATTTGTTGTTTCTTGCCCAGTCAACTTTTGCCATTCTAACTGGTGTAAGGTGGTATCTCAATGTGGTTTTGATTTGAATTTCCCTGATGGCTAATGATGATGAACATTTTTTCATGTGTCTGTTAGCCATTTGTATGTCTTCTTCAGAGAAGTGTCTGTTCATGTCTTCTGCCCATTTTTTGACTTGATTATTTGTTTTTTGGGTGTTGAGTTTGAGAAGTTCTTTATAGATCTTGAATACCAGCCCTTTATCTGTAGTGTCATTTGCAAATATCTTCTCCTATTCTGTGGGTTGCCTCTTTGTTTTGTTGACTGTTTCCTTTTCTGTGCAGAAGCTTTTTATCTTGATGAAGTCCCAAAAGTTCATTTTTGCTTTTGTTTCACTAGCTTTGGAGCTGTATCTTGAAAGAAGTTGCTGTGGCCGATATCAAAGAGATTACTGCCTATGTTCTCCTCTAGGATTTTGATGGTTTCCTGTCTCATATTGAGGTCTTGTGAAGCCATGCTCCCATCTTGAGGAAGAGTGTTCTGGGCGGAGGGAAAGGGAAACCAAGAGAAAAGGCCCTGAGGCAGGGTCTTTCCTGCTGTATTCTAGGACAGGGAAGACCCGCCTGGCAGAGAGGAGAGATTATGGTGGGGAAATCTGCAGGAGAAGAGATCAGAGGGGTGCCCCCAGGGTCACACCAAGTAGGATCTTTCAGCCCCTTTAATTACTTTGTCTTGTATTCTACTGAGATGGAAAGCCACGGAGTCTGAGTAGATGAGTTTGTATTGGGAACTTTTAAAGAGTCCCTCTGGGATGCTCTACTGAGCAAATGAATTGAGTGGGAGACAAAGGCTAACTGTGGTACTTTGGGGAGAGGGCTGGGTCCAGGCAGGAGCCCGCAGTGGCCAGAGGCGGGCTGAGTCTGGATGTGAGTGTTACCATGGAGCAGAATGAATCATCTGCTCGTATTAATTCCCCAAATTCCCAACCCTCGGGGAGCAAATGAGCAAATTAGAAAGTTCAGTGGAATTGATTCTAAATAGCTGTTGTAAAATAAATGTGTATTATATATATTTAATATGATATATATTATATATTCTTATATATTATTTTTAACACCAAAGAATCTTGTTCACAGGCAGGAACTCCCTTTTCTCGACCTGAGTAGTTGGTAATATGAATCTCTTGCTGTTCGAAGGGTCATGGGCTTTGAAGTTGGGTAGACCAGGGCTTGCTTGCATCCTTATGCCTTCACTTACAAGGTGTGCGAGTCAGGCTAGCACCTCAAAGGCTTTGCTGTCATGTGTAGGGGCATCAGTGATTCCATGAAACAGCGTGTGTAAGTGTCCGGCACAGTGCCTGGCACGTAGTAAATACACACTCATATTCGTACCTTTTCCTGTTACCGTTCCAACATAGCTCTCCAGCTCCGCCCAGGAACCTTTTCCATAAATCCACTGGAGAATCTAGATCTTTTTTTTTCTTTTTCTTTTAATTTAAATTCCAGTTAGTTAACACACAGTGTAGTATTACTTTCTGGTGTACAATACAGTGATTCAACACTTCATACATCACCTGGTGTTCATCACGACAGGTGCGCTCCTTCATCCCCATCACCTGTTCCCCCATACCCCACCCATCTCCCCTCTGGTGACTATCAGTGTGTTCTTTGTAGTTCAGAGTCTGTTTCTTGGTTTGCCTCTTTTTTTTTTTTCTCTTTGTTCATTTGTTTTGTTTCTTAAACTGCACATATGAGTGAAAATCCAAATCTAAATGTGCCTTTGTCACTTTTATAAATTAAGAAAATGTATTTCAGAAACAGGAGAATAGAAAATAAATATTTTATGATGTCCTTTTCTAGGAAAAACGTTTGAGTCTGATAAGAATTAGTCTATCAAATTTATTATCAAAACCAATCATTTATATTAGGATTTGAAATTGAAGTAGTCCTGCTGTTTTCTAGTAATTCAGAAGTGGAGCTGTCTTCCAAAAAACAAATTTCACAAAGTTTCATTAATTTTATTCCTCTTGAATAAAGATCCTTTTACTGAATCCTAAGATTTCAGAGAGGTAAAGTGAAGTGTAAGAGATTTGTGGTGCATTGGGGAAGTTAGGCTAGTTCATTTTACATTCTGGGAATAAATTAAGAAATATACCTGTGATCATTTAAAAAAAAGCCAATCCACAAGCACGCAGACCTCAACAATTTCCTCCTATATTTGTGCACATACCACATTCAGATAACGCTTTGCACCCTGTCCCCCCAACACGCACACATTCCTAAGCATGCCCTGAGGAAAGCTCACTCTCGTATCCCAAAACATTTTACTTGGCTCAGGTGGCTTTTAGAATGTCACACCAGAACGATGTTCTATTCCCTACCTTTCATTTTCAAAAGCCCCTGTTAGAAAGCTATGTTCCTATTACACCCAGATAATAAGTTCATGGATGAAGACATTAATTTATCTAATAATCTTTTGTCTGCACAAACTCAAAAACCTTGTTGGGTAGAGATTTTGCCCCAATGCTAATTTTGGACCTCAATGCCTTGCTTTTGTGATTGTTCACCACCTGGTCCTTCCTTAACTAATCGTGCCCATTTCTTGCTGAGATGGTGTGTCCCACTGCAGCCAGGCAAATCTGCGGGTGATCCTGGACGTGACTCATCCACTCCTTCCTTTTAGTCATTTTTCTGACCATGCCCTAGCCTGACCTCCTGTTATGTCTCCACTTCATGCCATTTCCTTTCTGGTTTCAAAACACTTCTCAAAACTTCATGTGACCTTCCCAGATTAACCTGCTCCTCATAATTCCATTACCCCCTTAGAATATACACATCTCCATTAAAGAGTGATGTGAGTAAGCCTCTTACCACATCGAGAAGTAGGCAAAGTTTCTAGACAGAACTTTGGGGCTGGGATGTGTCTTAGAGGGTTATCTGGTGTCACCTCTTAACTTTCCAGATGAAGGAAGCTGAGGTCTAGTGAGCTTGCCTTTCTCTGAACACAACTCCAGGCCCTTGACTCCTGGTCCGGTTCTTTCTACCACCCTGAGCTCCATTTTATACTCACCTCCCTCCCTCAGTACACTTATTTTAATCTGGTTACTAGCACAACTTAACGAGTCAGGTGATAACATCAGAGTTTCTATTTCCCATCACTTACTAGCTGTTAATTGTTAATTTCTTTGTCTGTGGAATGAGAAGTGTTAGTACCTACCTTACAGGGTTGTTGTGATGTCTAAACGGGATGATCCATGTACCTGAGAAAGGGCAGGTGTTCAGTGAATATTCGAGGGGGCAGTGATGGTGGTGACTACAGTGATGAGGACAATTGTATTGAGTTGATTTTGTTTGCTCTTTGGGGGCTCTGTCCTAGTTCTTCTCCTACCTTTCTTAAATGTCCTCTCTTTATGAGATTGTCATGGCGATTTATATCCTTATTCTTGAGTATTGCAGGAAGATCTGGAGTGAAGGAAGCCATGAATGTGAGGTCACAGAAGCCGTGAGTAGGTGTGGACCATCCAGCTGAGATAATGACAGAAAAATGGGTGAGACTTGGTTCTCACCGCAGGGACGTCAGATCTAAAACCCCAGAACGCAGCATAGTTAAGTACCCGGTCCTTAACGGGCCTGTGGGCAGAACTGGCTGGAGGAGACACAGCTAAGCCTGGAGTGGCCAGGGAGGACTTCTGAGACCAGGCTGGGGTGTCGGGGAGCGTGGGGAGGGGAGGGCAGCAGGCTCGGGGTGGCCAGCCCTGTGCGCATGGAGGGGAGCGCAAGCCTGGAGATGCAGGACCAGCATTCATGGCCTCCCGCTGACCGGCAAGCGGTGGCCCCTCTCAGACCCTCCTTCCTCTCTGATGGGCTCATGCGATCGGCTGAATCCTGCCTTTCACGGGTCTCCTTTTGCTGTGCCCCGCCCTGTCCTGCATTCAGACTCTCAGTCCCCTCTCTCTCCAAGACTGTTCACTGTCCTCCTGCCAGTTTGTCTGAGCTTGTCCTGGCTCCCGTCCGCTCCCGCACCATGCCAGATACATCTTCCCACAACAGCTGCCATGCACTCAGTGCCTACTGCCTCGCTCTGGCAGCCCCAGGTGGTCTTCTTATCCTCTTTGTGTAGGGAAAGACTCAGAGAGGTTACAGGGCCGGCCGGAGGCTACACAGCTGATGGAAGCTGTGCAGAGAATCAAAACCACCTCCTTCTGACACGAAGGTTCACGCATCACCCAAACCACATGGCCTGCACTACATCAAATAAAGCCAACACTGCAAATAGTGGTCCCGTGCCTCTCCAATCCTGCACCCCTGCATGCTGTCTCCCTCGTGCCCCTCATCACTGGACACAAGCCCCTGGCCCTCTCCCGACCTGCACCCCAGCTATACACGCAAGCATGCACACACACGGGCACACACACTGTCTACTTGTGCACAAAGTGTTCTATAGACATTGTAAGATTTGAATTGTTCCTAAAAGTTTTCCAGTGAACGCCTATAGCCTTCTGCCAACTGGCTTCCGTTTGCTCTCTTTCCCATGTCAACCTTAAGTGTTCAACTACTCCAAATTCGATTCTGGAATCAATAAGGAAATTCTCCCCCTTGTCCTGCACAGACTAGCCCACATGCAGGCCACAAAGTGGCCTCTGTTTTGACCCCAAGAGGAAAGTCCTGAACAACATGTTCTCCTTCTTCCTGCATTGGGAAGAACAAACCATTCTGCAACCCCCTGAGGTTATTGTTTTGTGGATAGAGTTACAAGTAGAGAAAAGCATCCGACTTTGGTCTAAAATATAAGCACTTCCTGTATCCTTGAGCCTTAGCCCCGAATATGCTAGGAGATGTGAAGAGGTAACAGAGAGCCAGCGCAGCCTTCTAAGCAAGCCAGGGGCCCACTCTCTCACAACCTTCAGGTCTTTATGCAAATGTCAACTTCTCAGGGAAGATTCTCTGTGCTCTACTCACCCCAGCAATGACCATCCCCTCCAACCTTCCAAGCTGTTTGCTCCATAATAATTACCACCCTCTACCAAGCTTGTTATTTTTCCAGTTCTCAAAGGTTAGTTGTCTGCCTTCTCTCACTAAAATGTACGTTCCTTGAGAGTAAGTGTTCTTTGTTTATTATATTTACTTCTATTTATCCCCAGCTCCTAGAAGAACGCCTGGCTCATTGGAGGCACTCAATAAAAAATTTGAGAATTGAATGAATGAGTGTCACTGTGGGCAGCTGATTTTATGAGCTCTTCAGGGGTCGCTGAATAGTTACCTATAGACAGTGAGTTCTTTACAAGTATCCACGGGTCTACTGCTTCTAATCCACTCTGTTATGTGCACTTCCTCTCCCCCCTCCTCTCAAGAAGAGCTTACCATCTTTCTCTCCTGACCATCAAGTTTCATAATTTTACATTGACTGTGGTTCAGATTCCTGGCAAAATAAAAACCTCTGGGAGTCTAACCTATAGTTTTCTAAGTATACAAACAGACAGCCTGGTCAACGCAATTACTTTTTCACAGCTGGGTCATCCTGGAGTTAAATCAACAAAAGAGTGTGCTGTTTGCCTGGCATCTGGGCAATTGGTCTGAATACTTCCCATCACAACCTGTGAAAAAGAGCATGTGGAATCAAAATGTGAAAATGATTTTTTAAGTCACACAAATCAAAAAGGCAATACGACGTTTGGTTATTGTTTAGTTCCATTTCTCCCTGACCACTCTGTGATCCTCTTGATCCCTCGCCTGGCCCATCGTGGCTACTTTCTGAGCAGAGTCCCTGCCTCCAACCAGGGCTCACCCTGTCACCAGGGGGATATTTCTGACATGAGACTCTGATGTGTCAACCTATGCTTCCTTGCTCTTGTATGTGAATTACTCATGTCTATGTTGATCCTGATGGGAATACAAACTCTTGGAAGGCTAGTGTCACTTTATGCGCATACTAATATGGCACTCATCATATCATAATTCTGTTCAAAACCCTCTTCTTGCTACCCATTCTCTAGGGAATAAAATATAAACCCACTTGAAGGTTATTCCAGTCCTCTGCAATTTCACCCAATCTTTTTTAAAAAAAAATCCCTATCTCCTCCTTTCTTCCTTCTATACATATGAAGCAGGCTATTCTGGGATATGAGACATTTTGACAAATCTGCTTTCAAAATGGCACATCAGAACGTCCATCACTGTTTTGTTTTTGTTTTATAAATCATCAAGTAACCTGGACAACAGATATTCCCGTCCCCATTTTTGGCACCCACTAATTGAATTTCCCCTACCCTCAAACTTAACCCCATCCTGAGTGATGATGAAATACATTTGCACATTGCTCAATAATTTAAAAAGTTGAAAGCTGTTTGCTTTTTATGCCAAGCCCAAAACCATCCAGATGAAATTGGCCTCCTGCAATGACCCTGTCCCCTGGATACTTGTTTCTTTAGCTCTCCATGAATGTTCATGTTTGTACCTTGGTCATGTTGTTCCCTCTGCCCCTCAGTCCGCTCCTCACCCCACTATTCTTTTCCTGGGTAGACTTGTCCAAACCCTACTCATCTTTTTGAGGCAATTAGACAACTACCTCCCACATATGGTACTACTCCCCTCTATCTGCATCAATTCCTTTCTTTTTTGTGTCTCCAAAAGGCATTGTTCATACCACTTTTAGAACAGGTATCATAGTCAGACTTGAGGCACAGAGAGTTGTGTGTATGTCTTCTTGGGGGTGAAGGTCTCTTTTCTACTCATTTCAATGAAGAAGGATTTTTCCCTTAACATTCCTGGCATCTTGCTCCTCGCTGACTTTTCCTCTCGGAGAAAGTACCTGCTCAGTGGGTGACAGCTTGATCCATGTATCTTAACTGGGTGGAGTTAATCCACTAATTGTCCTGAGGTTGTGTGTTTGGTCCCTTTTCTCATCTCATCTCCACTTTGACACTTACTGAAGTAAGTGTGTCTACTTTGCAGACCCAAACTTTCCCTCTGTTGGGCTGTTCCAAGGTCTAAACTACAGGGTGAAAGAACAGTAAAAAATAGTGACAAAAAAGTGCACCAAATCCAATTTGGCTTTCACACTAAGCTTTGTCCTTCAACCTAGTCTTTGTTGTTAATAAAGTTGATGTATTACTTGTCTACTTTTTATTGTTTTTTTTTTTCATCTTATTTCTCAGTTTGTTCTGAAGCCTGGTGGGGAAGAAGATGCTACTTATTGGGCTTCCTTCATTCCTGTCTTCTCAACATTATTTATTAAGCTTTTAGAACTGAGACCCTGTCAGAATCATCTTGTGTCTGATGCCTCTGGCTCAGGGACTAACATGTGTTTTTTGGATTTAGTTAAGCAAATGAGCAAATCACCTTAAAACTGTGCTGAAAAATCAAGAATAATAGTCCTATACTCTCTCAATTCACTCTTTGTATCTTCAAATGTTTTCAGTTACTATATTAAAAAATTCAATTTAGGGTATGTCTATAATATGCAGTTTATAGTAACTACACACACACACATATATAATGACTATGTATATATGACATGCATGATTTATATTGACAGTATATATATGTGCATTTATATAAAATAGACGCATATGTAACTTTAAGGGAATATATATATTGCTTTAATCATCACATGTTTTTAGACCTTATTCTTTTTTTTTCTTTTTACTTTTTGACCCCCTTCACCATTTCTCTTATGTCCCACTCCCTGCCTCTGACAACCACCAATCTGCTCTCTGTATTTATGAGCTTGGTTGTGTTTGTTTTTAGATTCCACATATAAGAGAGATCACATGGTATTGGTGTTTCTCTGTCTATTTTGCTTAGCATAATGCCCTAGAGGTCCATCCATGTTGTTCCAAAGGGCAAGATTTCATTATTTTTTATGATTGAATAATATTCCTTTATATATATAAAGGAATATTATTCAATATATATATATATATATATATATATATCCACTCGTCCCTTGATGGACACTTAGGTTATTTCCATATCTTGGCTATTGTAGATGATGATGCAATAAGATGGGAAGGCATACATCTTTTCAAGTTAGTGTTTTTGTTGCCTTTAGATAAATGCCCAAAAGTGGAATTGCTGGATTATGCAGTAGCTTATTTTTCATTTTTTTGAGGAAACTCCATTACTGTTTTCCAGAGCTGCTGCACCAGTTTGCACTCCCACCAACAGAGCACGAGGGTTCCCCTTTCTCCATATCCTCACTGACACCTGTTATTTCTTGGGTTGTTGATTTTACCCATTCTGGCAGGCGTGAGATGATATCTCATGGTGGTTTTGATTTGCATTTCCTGGTGATGAGTGATGTTGAGCATCTTTTCATGTACATGTTGGCTAAATCTATGTCTTCTTTGGAAAAATGTCTATTCAGGTTCTCTGCCCATTTTAAAATCAGATTGCTTTTTTGCTATTGGGTGGTATGACTTTTTAAATATATTTTGGATATTAGCCCCTTATCAGGGATATGATTGGCAAATATTTTCTCCCATTCTATAGGTTGTCATTTCATTTCATGGATGGTTTCCTTTGCTGTGGAGAAGCTTTTTAATGTTGTGGTCCCACTTAATTATTTTTGCTTTTGTTGTGTTTGCATTTGGTGTCAGATTCAAAAAATCATCACTAAGACCCATGTCAAGGAGTTTATGGCCTCTGTTTCCTTGTAGGAGTTTTATGGCTTCAAGTCTTCCATTTAAGTCTTCAATCCATTTTGAATTGATTTCTATGAGATGGTATTTGAGTTCCATTCTTTTGTTCGTGACCATCCAGCTCCCCCAACACTGAGTATTGAAGAGACTGTCCCTTCCCCATTGTTATTGTTGGCTTCTTTGCCGTGAATCAACTGAGCATGTAAGTGTGACTTCTGGACTCCCTGTTCTGTCCCATTGATCTCTGCGGCTGTTTGTCCCAATGCCACACTGTTTTACTTACTCTAGTTTTGTAATATAGTTTGAAATCAGACACAGTGATTCCTCCAGCGTTCTCATTCTTTCTCAAGATTGCTCGGGTTATTTGAATTTGCCCAGCACCTGGTCCCCATCTGTCATTAGGGATCCAGCCTCCTCACATGATTTTGTGTCTTCTCCAGGTGGTAAATATCATCAGATTGGGGATAAGTCAACTCTATGCTCTGTTGATCAAGCTATCCCAGAGGTACTTTAACCACTTCCTGTGCTGCTACTTCCTTGCATGAAAACACATGCCTCGGTGTTGAGGACGCTGGCTCCCGGGGCACTCCACGTCCCCAACCTTGAGTTGCCAGAGCAGAGCTGGGACCTGTACCGCCTTTTGTCACCAGGGAAACAATACAGAGAGAAGAGCTGAGGCCAGAAAATTGCCTACACCTTGGAGACTGGTTACCCCTCCTGAGGGGGGGCGGAAGAGGGAGGAAGCTAACCAGTGAGAGACACTAAACATAAAAGTTTCCAGAGGTGGCTTGGCAGAAAAGCTCAAACATGTCTTAAACTAATTTTTTACCAATTTATTTTTAAGGCTATCATCATCTTCGGAGATCCTCATGAACATGTGACATATGGATGTTTATTTCGACATTATTTATATGAGTTACTTCCAGTTGCACTTCTGCTTAAGTGGTAGGACAAAGGTCAGACTGTAGTGGTGAGGAGGGAGCAGAGGGAGTGAGACCAAGAGGAGGAACATGACAGACCTGGAGGAGAACAGCAAACATCCACAGTCATTCGGGAACAGAAGGGAAGCCCGAGTTGTGCGCAGAGGGGAAGACAGGGCATGTATGGATGGGGCTGGGATAGGACAGCTCAGGACTTCATAGGCAGTGAGAGTGGGCTCGGGCTTATTTTGAATGAGATGGAAAATAATTGAAAGATTTTAGCCAGGAAGTGAGATATCCTGACCACCTGTCAGAAGACATTTGCTCAGGCTCTTATTGGAAGAATAAATTTTAGGGGGAAAGAGTGGAGTCCATGGGGACCAGGTAGCAGGATCCAAGAGCCACCAGTCAGCTTGGGTTTTATTACAACCATATTTTTTTCCCAGTTATACTAATAACCCTGCCATAAACAGAAGGATATAGGTTTTTCCAGACTTTAGGTTATTCTCTTTGGGGAGAATTCTTGAATTAGAATGACTGAATAAAAGATAGGATTTCTTTCTTTCCTGAAGGTGGTCTGTACCAGCACTCTTCACAATAGCCAAGAGATGGACACAATCCACATGCCCACCAGCGGAGGAATAGATGAGCAGACTCTGGTACGTATACACAGTGGAATATTATTCAGCCATCACACAGAATGAAGTACATGCGTTAAGGGGATGAACCTCCAAAACACAGTGTTACATGAAAGCAGCCAGACATGAAAGATGACACATATGAATTCATTTATAGGAAATATCCAGAAGAGGCAAATCCAAAGAGACAAAAAGCAGACTGGTGGTTGCCAGGGGCTGAGGGGCTGGGGGACTATGGAGTGTTATGGTTTAGCGCACCCAGGCTTTTCCTTGGGGAAGACAGAAAGGTTTAGGAACTCGGTGTCTAAGTGCTCCTTGTGCAACCCTGTGAGCGCACTAGATGTCACAGAATTGCACACTTTACAGTGGTTAATTTTGTTGTATATGAATTTTATCTCAATAAAACATGTTTTTAAGTCATCTGTACATTTCTGAACTTTGAGAAACCTTAGAGTGTTTTCTAAGCAGGTGGCAGCAAGGTGAAGGATCCCGGTTTCTCTCTGTACTCCTGCCCCTATGTTCGCAAATAATACTTCAGTGAAAAAGTCCCATTTCTTTGACTATTTGTTTCTCACATTTCCTCGTCTAAAATTTTTCTTTTTTTTACTTACTTGCCTATTGCAGTCTGTGCTTCTGTTATCATTTTGTCTGTGCCTTGTCAAATAAACATATCCCCTTTTCTGTTCTGTGTGTTGTACATATTTTTCCCCAGTCTGTCTTTTTAAAGTGTCCAATTTTTTCCTCCATTTTTATACCATTAAGTTTATTTGTCTTTTTCCATCTTAATTCTTCTTTTACCTCTAGGTTGAGAGATTCATCCTTTACAAGAGGTCTGACTAAATATTCAATTCTACTTTTCTCCCCAGATTTTCTATGGTTTGGCCCATCAGGAGTTTATTTTTAAGAGTTAAAGATTTATTATAAGGTTTCTTATGGGCAAATGAGAAGTTATAAATTGTTGTTCTTACCAGATGATATAATCCTGAGCATGGTTTCTCAAAATT
Source organism: Mirounga angustirostris (assembly GCF_029215605.1). Lineage (NCBI taxonomy): Eukaryota > Metazoa > Chordata > Mammalia > Carnivora > Phocidae > Mirounga > Mirounga angustirostris. The sequence goes on from NW_026991740.1 coordinate 265,497, forward strand.
AAGCAATATGCAGACCACTTTTAAAGGGGAAAAAATATTTGGGCTCTTTAATGATGTTTCAAATTATTTTTATTATGTAATTTCCTGTTTTGGATCGAATTGTGTCCCCTCCCTACCAAATTCATATGTTGAAGTCCTAACCCCTAGGACTTCTAAATGTGACCTTATTTGGATATAGGGTTGTGGCCGGTGTTATTACTGAAGATGAGGTCATACTGGATGGAGTGGGGCAGGTCCCTCATCCAATAGGACTGGTGTCTTTACAGAAAGGGGGAGTTTGGGTGCAGACGTGCGCACAGGGAGAGCGTCATGTGGAGCCCGGAGTCACAGTCACACGCCAAGGAACTACCCAAAGCAAGACCTGGAACAGATCCTCCCCTAGTGCCTTTGGGGAAACACGGGCCTGTCAACATCTGGATTCGGCCTAACCGTGAGATAATGGTTTCTGTTGTTGGAACCACTCAGTCTGCGGTACTTTGTTACAGGTGCTCCAGCAAACCAGTACGTTCCTGACACCGCTCACACGTCCATAGAGCAGCGGCTCTTTTATGGCTGCCCAAGCAAGACAAGTTTACAGAACACACACATTTAACACCATAAACCCAACAGGTTTTAAATCCGCTGCATTAAATTAATGCGATAGTCCGTACCACTCGGCCGCAACCGTGTCATGACTGGCCAAGTGAAAACGGTCCTGACTGCCCTCGTTCACGTACAGGTGGAACGCCTCGTTTCTCCCACCTTTCTGCCGCACCAGAAACCCCCCTATAATGCTCATTACATCAGTTAGCTTTTACCAGCCCTGTTCAGTTCTTCCTGTGTTTTTTTATTTTTTTCAATAATTCTCAGCCATTTGTAGGGACAACTACAAACACGGACCCCGAAATCATGCCTAGTTCTTGGTTACAAGGTGGGCATCCACATAATCTTACACTGATTATTTTTAGGCGACCATTAAAATGGAAACAGAAAATTAAAAAAAAAAAAAGTCTCTCAGGAAACTTGCAGACCCCCTGAGAATAAACTAGCAAGCCCGCGATGAACTCAGTTTGAGAAAACCGTGATCCCGAAGGGTTCTCTCACTGGCAAGGTGACTCTCCCTCTCCTTCTATTTTCAGTTAATGAACGAGGTTGTTGGCACAGACATCGTCCTAGTGCCTCACTCTGGTTTGCTGGTCTGTGTTACGTTGACTTCTTCATGTCCTATTCCATGCTCAGAGGGTCCTGAGGCTGCTGTGATTCTCAGGCAAAGCCAGCTCTCTTGCTGCTAGTGGTCATAAAACACGTGAGCTGTAAATAGGGTTTAACACAGTGTTTCATAATTGAGTGAAAGCTTTTTTTGTTTTTTTAATAACTTCACTTCAGCCAAGAATCTGAGTTGCAAACAAACTAGTCAAAAACCAACAGGAAAGGATGGATTTGTATAAGCATTTACTGAAAAAAAAAAAAAAAATCCCAACAATGTAAATCTAGACTCCTGTGGTCTCACTTCCCAAAATGCACGGAGCAGGAAGCAGAAAGCTGGAAAACCACTTCTCACGCTCTGTAATTTGGGAGAGGAGAGAAACTAGATTTCACAGTGTTTGGACACCTTTGCTCAACTATATTATAAGCACATTTTCCCTTCAAATTTCTGGGAAAACTAGCATTTCTCTAAAATAAATGCGAGATTTTGCCCAAACCTGGTTCTTCCCTTCCCGCCCCCTTCAAATGACTTGAAGAATTTATTCAAAGTTTCTTGGAGAAAGAAGCATTCAGTCTTTGAAACGTTCCACATTAATTGTAGCGATGTTTGCTAAGGGGCCGAGCACACACGGGACATGCTGACTTCTTCCCTTGTGCCATACCATGTCCTGGGAAAGGATGTGAGAGGAGACATCTGCAAGCTTGGGAGCACTCAGCCAGCTTTCTTCTCAAGGAGCCTCTGAAGTCCAGAGGATTCAGTGGTCTGAATCAAGTAGACCATGCAGTAGGCCCCGTACTAGGGAGCATGTGACCCAGGGCTAGAAATCAGAATTGAAATCCTGGAAGACCTCAGGGAAACAAGTTATTGGATTTTCTTAGCTCTTGTTTTCAGGTGCATACCTCAAAGAAATGGACCTGCCTTACAGGATATTGTAGATTTAATTGGAGTAAAGCATGCACAGTGCTTCTGCCTCACACACGTGTACGCATGCAAAGACACATTATATAATACATACACATACTCACACACCAATGTCAGGCCAGACCTCTTAAAAGCACCTGTATTGACCATGTTTATGTACAAAAATGGCAATTTCGTCTGTTTTGATCTAATATGTATATAAGGAATGATGGGCAGTGGCAGAAAAGTCAGAAGGATGCTCGTTGGGATACAGAAAGCACACACCCATACTTCCGGGCATGGTGGATGGTTCCTGCCCCAGTGGGACACACAGATGGCTCAGTGGGCGAAGAGAGGACAGAAAAGAAGAGCAGTACACACATGTCTGTCCCTAGGATGTGTCTGACAAAGAGTGAAGAGAACCGAACCAGGCACGAGGGCCATTTTGGCACCTGGATGTTGTGTGAATGTCAACTCTTCAAAAAAGTCATCTGTAAGACGAAAAAGAGAATATGCCCAACTTTCCAAGGCAAATTAAAAATACATCTTGGCATTGCCTTGATATTTGTTTTTTATTTCCTTTATTAACCTTGAGGTGTTGTCTCATGTTGATGCCAGGATGTGAGTCATAATATTTTTCTCTGTAGCCTTCATTGGCTATCACAATGGAATGGGCCAGCCCCAACACAGGCACGATTACATTGTTTTTCAGCCTCTCAGACCTGCAATGAGCAATGTTCTATCAATTCGCCACCCCCTTGTTCAGCCTCCTGGAAATGACTTGCCACCCCGGGTTTTGTCTCCTGATTAATGGTTCAGATCTGGATTATTCAACTAGGGGACTTTCCTACCCAGTGGCTTGATGGGTCCCTGTGGCTTCATCCAGTGAGGAGACAGGTGACCACTAATAGGAATTGGGTCAAAATGGTGAAGAGTCAGGTCAGGAGTGTTTTGTTTTTCGCAGCCAGCGGGGATAGAATGAGGTCCGGAGATCAGTTTAGTGTCTGTATTGAATTCTTACTCTTTGGGCTTAAAAAAGGAAAAGCCCAAGAAATGTGGCTTTGCAGGGGCTGGGACCAGAGGGGAGCGGTCAAGGAGAGCTCCAGCATGCTCTCCAATTCCAATACCAATACCCCAATTTCTATTCCCTTCATGAGTTCTCTGGAATTAGGAGTTCAGGGAAACCCTCCAATGGTTTAGCAAATACAGAGATTTCATCAGGCTTCTTACCAGATAAACATAGACCCAATGCATTGCTCAATGTCTCTATGGTGAAAATTATATGCTGTGGGTATGTAAAAGAGAAAAAGCCGTAAGTGGAGGGCATTTCATCCCACAGTAGAGTGGTGCCAACTTTCTGTTGGTAGCCCCACAGTGGCTTCCAGTAACCTAAAGAAAAATATTATGTGAGACTATTTTCCTAATGTGACACTTTCTTCAAAACAGAAACAGTGAAACGTTTACCTTGATAACAATATTCTAGACCTTATAACGGGATCTTGACAAACCTTTAATTATTTTTGCTTGTTTTGAGTCTCTTGTTTTTCTCCTGGTTGGTTTATTGTTGGTCATTTTATAGAGAATGGAGATCTGGGTGACAAGTCCTCTTTATTTTGACTTGGCATTTTGTTCTGCCCAAAGTTTGAAGAGCTCTTACCCAGCAATTATTTAGGGCAGGTTTACCCAAATGGTGACTAGTAGCATTATGTATAATTAACACTTGTCTAATAGAAGCCAATATGCACTTTGGGATGTTAATTTTGATCTGGACAAATTTGGCTTATGTTATATAAGACAAAATCTGTCGTAGTGAAGACATGATCAAGTTCAGAATTATGCAGTACAACTAAGCATATACTTAGTTTTCAAGATGCCTATTGGTGATTATTGTAAAATGCTTTAGCATGTATCAGCAGGTGAAAAGTACTGGAGTAATACCTCACTAGGAAATCATGAGTCTGGGACAATTCTCATTTTCTCCCAGCTTGGCCGTTGAGGCCGGTCTTTGTTTGCTGCCCCAGGACTCTCAAAGCAAACAAGTTCCTGAGTCACCACCAGCAGAAAGCCATTGGGCTGGTGTTTGTCCCCTACCAGACTGATGGCACTGACCAAGTGTTATATAGAGATCTTTTGAATCTTTCAGTCTTGAGTATTGACCTCTTCATATATCCCCCCGTGTTGATCTCTAGTCTCTGGTTTCTTCTGTGAGATCTGCTTCTCCCCCTAACCCCATATTATTCCTTTTAGTTGAAAAGTGATAAGTGATTAAGCCCATGGGCTTTGGTGCCAGAAAGAGTGAGGCTCAGATCTTATACCTACCATTTGTTGGCTCTGGCAAGTGAGACTTGACTTCTCTGAATTTCAGTTTTATTATCTGTAAGAAAGGAATGAAAATAATAATAAAATGTAGTTATATATTGTTACATAAATAAGATTATTTAGCCTAGCTACTAAATAAATATTAGTCATTATTGTCATCATTCTCATTTAATTTCCATATGAGTGTGTATAATGCAGCACAACTGTGTAGGGACACATCAGCCAACAAGAAAGCTCCTTAGCACAAAAGTGATTGATTTAAGGGCTATTCTCTTGGGAACTGTTAACCTTGACTGCTGCCTCTCCCTCTGGCCATCCTATACCATCTTCTATATTCTAATAGGAAGATTAGCCAACCTCACTGAAGACTGTGAGACAGCCCAGAATCTTAGAGGAGTTAATGTTGTGCTCCATGGCACCTTGCCCACAGCCACCTGCCCAGGACTGACTCCTTATGCCATACTTTATGTTGGCCACCATAGCATCATCTTGGCCACCTAATTTAGTGGGACCCTTGACCCAAAGGGAGCTGTTTCTAGGCTTGCTGGAAAACTTTATGCAGGAGGAGCAATTCTATGTTGGAGAGTTCTCTAAATGAACTAATCAGATTCTCTCTTAGAGTATATCAGAGTGGGAGGGGGGAGAGGGAGAGAGAGAGATGGGAAGCGGAAGAGGGAGGAGGGCAGAGAGAGAGAGGGAAGGGGCAGGGAGAGAGATAGAGAGAGGGATGGAGGGGGAGAGAGAGGGAGAAAGAGGAAGAGAGGGATGGGGAGGGGGAGAGAGGGAGGGAAGCAGGGAAGGGGGAGAGATGGGGGAGAGAGGGAGAGATGGGGAGAGAGAAGGAAGAGGGGAAAGAGAGGGAGGGAGGGAGGGAGACCACCAATCTCTGGGTGGTGCCGGCCCTTACAGATGACCACGTTCTGACTTCTTCCAGTCCCTTTACTTCCTTTCTTTGGCCAGCAGACAGACTGCCAACACATCTGGGCCTCTGCCCAAGCATCTGGCAGCACATCTAGCTAACCGCGTACCTTCAGCCACTGTGAAAACCCCTGCACCCCATACTCAAAGTCAAGACTGGCGAGGAGAAAGGTCAAGGGGGAGACTCCTGTGAATGCATTAAAGCCAGAAAGAATGTGATTTGTCAACCGGAAAACATCCTGCTTACCTCTGTGCGTAGCCATGTGTGCCATTTTGTCCACCCACAGTGCTCTTTGCCCTTGTCTCTGCCAGTCCAAGCCCCTCAGCAAACCCCTGCAGAACCCCGTGGGAATTCACAGCCTCCAGCCGACAGACCACCTCTCTGCCCTAGCTCCCGCATCTCTCTGCCATTCTACAGGAGAGAACGAGGGTCCGGTCAGTGTGTGTGTCCCCTTGTTTAGTGTCTGGAAGGTTGCATCTTCTACGTTGTGCACGTCTTCTAAAACCTCAGGTGCTGTGCATCACGCATGGTGGACGCTCCGCGCGCACTGACGAACCTTCAGTGACCCAGAATGCCAGCAGTCCTGGCGTGAGTGACGTGAGGGTGGACAGACCGCCGCGTGTCCGCTGTGCTTCTGTCCCTTCAGCCACGTGGCCCCTGTGCCTCACGCAGGGACGAAAGAGGACCACTGTTCACTCCTGGCTTTCAGGTGAGGAAAAGGAAACTCAGTTTAAATAATTTTGCCAAAGTCGCACAGCCCTTAAGTCACCCCATCAAGATTAAACGGGGCGCCTGTTCATTGTATGCGGAGGGGCCGTGTTTCCAGTGTTAACTGAGGGGACTCTAGGTCTCAGGTGCTGCTGTCATCCTAGCCTGAAATGTGAGTTTTTACCGCTTTCTGCTTTATTTTGAAAACATTCTGCATTTCTGAACTAAGGTTTCTCTTCCTTAAATGGCGCTTAAGGAAATAAAAAGTCATTTATGTGTTATCTATAGTTCTCTCTCTCTTTCTGTGGTTGTGGAAAATCCAGTGGTGATTCATACACACAAAATCAATTTCAAAGTTTTTACTAAAGGTATGCAGCACCCTCCTCCCTGTCCCAAGGGCATGGTTCACAAACTCCTCATATCATTTAAATTTTCATTCATTTTAAGCCACAAATATTGTCTAGAGCTGAAGTCAGACAACATGACTCATATTATTTAGTGACTCTTTGTACCTTAAATCTTATCAACGTGCAAAAGATTATAAACAGCCTCTTCAAACTGTATGTATTCATGCCCATCAGAGAATAATAATATTTAGGTCGCTAACATTCTAATAGAATAAGGTTACTTACAATTTGTTTATTTGGGGATGAAAATTCTTTTTATTTGAGTCTGGTTGACAGACAGTGTTACATTAGTTTCAGGTGTAAAACAGAGTGAGTCCCCATGTCTGTAGGTTAGGCCGTGCTCACCACAAGCATGCATACCATCTGTCCCCACACAGCGCCATCACAATATCATTAACTCTGTTTCCTGTGATGTGCCTTTCCCTTCTGTGACTTATTCATTCCATCACAGCAGGCCCAGACCTGCCACCGCCCCTCACCCGTTTCACCCATTCCCCCCACTCCCTTCTGTCTGGCAACCGTCAGTCTGTTCTCTGTGTTTGTAGGTCTGATTCTGCTTGTTTGCTTATTCATTTTTCCCCCACATATGAGTGAAATCACATGGTATTTGTCTTTCTCTGATTGACTTACTTCACTTAGCATAATACCCTCTAAACTCATCCAACATCACAATCTCATCCTTCCTTATGGCCGCATAATATTTCTCTGTGTGTGTGTGTACACATTATCCATTCATCTGTTGATGGACACTTGGGCTGCTTCCATATCTTGGCTACTGTAAATAATGCTGCAATAAACATAGGGATGCATCTATCTTTTCAAATTAGTGTTTTATTTTCTTTGGGTAAGTATTCAGTGGAATTACTGGGTCACATGGTAATTCTATTTTTAATTTTTTTTAGGAATCTCCCTACTCTTTTCCACAGTAGCAGCACCAGTTTGCACTCCCACCAACAGTGCACGAAGGTTTCATTTTCTCTACATTCTCGCTAGCACTTGTTATTTCTTGTCATTCTGACAGGTGTGAGGAGTTATTTCATGTGGTTTGGATCTGCATTTCCCTGATGATGAGTGATGATGAGCATCTCTTCATGTGTCTGTTGGCCATCTGTATGTCTTCTTTGAAAAAAAAGTGTCTTTTCAGGCCCTCTGCCCATTTTTTAATCCAATTGGGTTTTTTGGTGTTGAGTTATATTAGTTCTTTATATATTTTGAATATTAGGTTACTTGCAATTTAAATTGAAATTGGGCCTAGGCGATTTTTATGCTTTTTTTTTTTTTTAAAGATTTTATTTATTTATTTGACAGAGAGAGACACAGCGAGAGAGAGAACACAAGCAGGGGGAGTGGGAGAGGGAGAAGCAGGCTCCCCGCAGAGCAGGGAGCCCAATGCGGGACTCGATCCCAGGACCCCGGGATCATGACCTGAGCCGAAGGCAGTCGCTTAACCAACTGAGCCACCCAGGCGCCCTATGCTTTATCTATCTATCAACCAAGTTATTTTTGAGCACTGACTTCAAAAATTCAAGAATTAAAAAATGATTGCAAATAGTATACAGCTCACAGGAAAACAATTATGAATTAGAAGGATGTTAGGTTCACAGAGAACGCTCTTCAGACAACTAAAAAACATCTTTAAAAAACCCCAAAACCCAATAAAAACAATCTCTAGAACTCCTCCTGGTTCATTATATCCTGATCAGGGAGCTGCTTGCGTCCCATTCTGTTGCCTCTGTTTTCCTGAGCTCACATGTGTGTGTACTTAAAAGGGTCATTGCATTTCGACTGCAGAGCAAAGAGTAGGTAAATACACTTGTTAACAGGTAAGGTAGGTCAGGCTGGTGTGGATGGAAGGGTAGTCACACAGCTCAACCAGGTTACCACCGTTTGTTTTCTTATATTTCCTCTGCTCTAACATCCTTTACCCTAAAAATCATCTTTAGATCGTAGCAATTCAATATGGACCAGAGCTATTCACAAGAGACTGACGAATCAGTGCTCCAATGTTAATTTAGACCGAGGAACACAATTGCTAGGTAAACGTATGATTAATAGAGAATCATATCCAATAGCCTATATATTCTTTTCCACTGACAGATATATATGAGATACATATATATATAATAAACATAATCAAGAGCAGAGTTTTCATAGTTTATTTGGAGGCAGAGCAAAGGGCTCTGGGTGACCATAATGGATGCTTCCTTCAGACCTGGCCTGTTAACTCTCTTCTCCCTCACAGACTGGATACTCCAGGCAGAAGACAAATTTGCCAATATGTAAATCCTTACTCTGTTAAAATTATATAGAAGAAATAACATTCGTAAAGCCCAGCAAAACCCAAGAGAATGGGAAGATTCATTAGCACTTGAGAGATTTCAATAAATTTCTGAAATGAACAAAATGAGAATACTTGTTTCATAAAATTTTGTTTAATCCTCACATTTTTTTAAGGAAGCCTGGGTGGCCCAGTCAGTTAAGCAACTGCTTTCAGCTCAGGTTATTATCCCATGGTCCTGGGATCGAGCCCCATGTCGGGCTCCCTACTCCGTGGGGAGTCTGCTTCTCCTTCTCCCTCTGTCCCTCCCCCCGCTTGTGCTCTCTCTCTCAAATAAATAAATAAATCTTAAAAAAAAAACCCTCATGTTTTTCAAACATGTTCAAAATCTATAACATTTAAAAATCATTGAAATTAGGTAATTCTAGCATTTTTTAAAGATTTTTATTTATCCACTTGAGAGAGAGAGAGACAGAGTGCACAAACAGTGGGAGAAACAGAGGGAGAGGGAGAAGCAGACTCCCCGCTGAGCAGGGAGGCCGATGTGGGGCTCGATCCCAGGACCCTGGGATCATGACCCAAGCTGAAGGCAGACGCTTAGCGACTGAGCCACCCAGGCGCCCCAATTCTAACATTTTAATTTAAAAATTTATAAACCTATTATAGAACCTAAAATGTATTAACATTTAAATATGTTATCTTTCTAAAATAAATTATCAAAATAAATTGTTAAAAAGGGTATTATTGAAATAAAAGACAAATTGTTTTCATAGTCTTTAGTTTCATCATTTATAGATGAAATTTCCCTATATCGATTTTCAATATTCTCATCTTCATATCCTCTGTTTTGGGTAAATCCTCCATTTTGCTGCTGGTTATAATTTAATCATTTGTCTCCTCATGTCAGTCATGAATAAAGTGCTGAATTTTTCAAATGATTGATATTTTAAAATTTGTTGTGTTCTGGGTTGCCCTGTGTGATAATGTCACTCTGACTGGTTTCTAGTATGTTGTTTTGCAGTGGAGAGAGGGAGGGTTACAGGTGATGTCCTGTGCTGGTCCAGGAAACGTGCAGTGCGTATGACTGTCCGCTGTCACTTGGGACGACAGGAGACAGGCCGAGAGTGGGTGAGCTCACTTAGATCTCATCAGCAAGTCCTCTTTGACCACCCTGGTTTCTGAGAACCCCCTTCCCGATGTAATGCCTCAGCTTGGAGGGTGGGTCATCTTAATTTGGGGGACTGTGACCTGCCTCCATCCCTATCAACTTGGGGTCTATAATAAGATCGTGGCTAGTGATGGAGCACCCTGGTTCAAATCATTTATTTAATCTGGATATGGAAAAATACCCTGGGGGCAAATGAAATATCAGGATGATGGTTTCCATTTTTGCTAGTTATGCAACGTACTTGCCTCTTCGAGCTGACGGCACTGTGAGGTCAGCCGGAAACTGGCAGGTATAGGCCTTTCAACATGTGTAAACTGTGTATCATTGGAAGAACAATGGATCAAATGCCGTACTTAACCTCTTGCTTGATCATTTTCATCAGCTGCACATTCATACAAGAAGGGGTCAGATCTTAATCACTTGTGTTTGTCAGTGTTTTGGAAATTATGGAAGAGTTTTGGTTTTGGAAAAAACTGACACATTCTTAACGATGCTTTCCTGGGCAGATGGCTCATTTCCTACATCTGGATTAAGTTATCCCATTTAGGGTTGGACCCATGGTTACCCTGGTCCCAGCAACAGGGGATGAGATGGGTTCCATGCTGAGGCACGTGGTGCGAGTGTCCTTGGTCCTGGCTGGTGGGACAGTTTTTGCTCGCCCTGCAGGCCTGGCTAGCTGTGTTTGTACTGTCATGTGGGCGCTGGGACAGACTCGCTCAGATTCTGGCTGCTCACTAGGACACAAGAGGGAAAGCCCCAGGGCAGTGCCCGGCCCTCTGTTGTTCCGGGATAAATGCCCTGTCTTCCCTAACCTACCTCCCTTCCTGCCCCCCTCTTCTCCTTCCTCCTTTCTCTGTTTCCTCTCCTTCCTTCGTCTTCTCCTTCCCTCTCTTCCCGGGTCAGAGAGCAAATTACAAGTTCCCTGCTGCTCAACCAATTTTAGAGAGAACATCCTCAAAAAAAGCAAAACTGACATTCTGCCTTTAGGGTCATTAAACAAGGAGTGAAGCTTTTGTTTTTATCCATAAACTTTTCCTTTGGACAAAAAAAAAATATATGCTAAATGTTCTCTGTCCTTGAATGGAAAGTAACAGAAACAAAATCGGGACAAGCAATGAATCCTCTGCTAATATTCTGACCTGTAAAGGCAACTCAAGGAGGCAGAAGTTTAAATGATCTCCCTCCAAACCCTCAGCCCCAAATGAAGGTCTCTGCAGACCCCATGGGAGCAGAGCCACCATGTGCCAGCGGCCTTGCCGCTCACGCATCCCGCCATCTGCCGGCCCCTACCAGGCCGTCAGCTACTTCTAGAGAATGAGATTCCCTCACCTGGCCAGCACTGCTTCTCACAGAGGTGACAGGCTCCTCCACTGACCGTTCTCCTAACTTAGCAGGTAGTTTTCCCGTTTAAGGGGCATTGTTGTGTGCTTGGTTTCTAGTACCATTTGAAAGCCTTTCCTCAACTTCCCTTGAGATCAACACATGGGCAGAAGAGAAATCTGAGCTCCCAGGGGATAGACTCCACCATATGCAAAAGCCTTCCTTGGCCTATCAGCACGTGGCCAACTGGATGCCGAAACTTTAAACCCTATGAAGCCGCTAAGGGTTCCTGATTCAGTGGAGTATAATTTTTTTCTCCAAGAAAATGAAGTGACTAACTGATCACTTGACCCACGGGTAAAAAGATAGCTCGTGATTTTTCCTCTCCACCATGTGTGATGTTACATTAGCGGGCAGGATGACTTTTGGCAGATCATATACTTACGGGTTAAGTAGTTTGGGATAACACATAGTATCCTGGACTATCCTAACTGGGAGGCTGGGATTCTAATCCTAGCATCAACTTTATTTTATTGTGTGGTTTTGAGGAAGTTTCTCAATTTGTTTCCCAATGGAATATAAGGGGATTAGGCTAGATGATCTCTGGAGGTCCTTCTGGGGTCTATAAGCCCACGTTATCCCCACATCGCATTCTTCTGTGTTCCAAACCAGGCTTTGTCTCTCTCACTTGAATATTGAGTCAGTAAATCTTGTCTACATGGCTTAAAATACCTTTAAGAGTATTTTTTTCAATTAAAAAATATTATTGAGAACTAATGTTTCCATTTTTTATCCTTACATAATAATTTTCAGTAAGAACTGAATTTTAAGTGAAAGTTAAAATCGGTTTTCTCTTAACAGTAGTACAATAGACTTTTCTTGCAAATTTGGAAAGTTCAAAAACAATGACTCTTGAACCCATGTTCTTGGGTGGATCTGATTCTTTCTCAAGGGAAGCAAACAATTAGGACATGAGATAATTTCAGCAAGAAATCTGTAGATAATCATCTTGAGCCTATCCTTTATTTCTGTCCATCCATTCAACACATTTTAATCAAGCTCCTAACATGTGACAAGCATGGGTCAAATATTTAAGGATATAAAGATGAGTATGAGACATTTTGCACTCAATTTCAAGTACCTCAGAACGATATGTGTCTACTGGTGAATGCCTTTTACAGTAAACCCTCACTGATTTCATGGCTGCTGATAGAATTAAGCATTTTACAGAGTGTATGTAAATCTCATTTAGCAAAATGTTGGAGAAACACTTTATTGTCTCTCTGTGCTAATGTTTAGCTATGCTTGAAAGAGAAAGCAATTTAGGGTGCAGTAGCTAATTCTTTGCAAGAATCCATAAATGTAAAGATTTTCAGTTTTTTAAAACAATATTTCTGTAAGGCTGTGCCTCAGAACTCTGGGACCACTAATTCAGTCTTTCGTTGTCACTTACTGATACATAGCATAGGTTGAACGTTGATTTTTGAATAGTTCTCAGTTATCTCTGGCCTTACCCTGTGATGAAATTAAACCAATATTCAAATGTTTTATTGTAAGTGGAATTTTTGTAACCTTATTTAACATTCATGTCTTACAGTAGTTTTTTAAAATTTTTAAAAAGATGTTATGTATGTATACATGCATGCATGTATTTATTTAGAGAGTGTGAGCAGGGGAAGGGGCAGAGGGAGAGAGAATCTTAAGCAAACTCCAAGCTGAGCTCAGAGCCCAATGCCGGGCTCGATCTCATGGCCCTGAGATCATGACCTGAGCCAAAATCAAGCGTCGGACACATAACCGACTGAGCCACCCACACGCCCCCAGTAGTTTTTAAATCTTGGGTGATTATAGTGCAGTTCAGATTTTTTTTTTTAACCAAGAATACTTGCAAATACATAAAAATTAAGGCTATCTCTAGAGAAACTTTATTATGCCATGGTGTATCTAAGATTTTTGATTCTATAAGGAAATTAAAAGAATCATCATCAAATCCATCAAAAGGATAGATTCTCAAAGTACAACAATCTTTAAAATGTCACATTTGGGAGCTTCCCAAAATGCCTCCGTGCATACGTGTGTTAGAACAGTGAATTACATTCCAATCTTTCCCCTGGAACTGTGGACCATGCTCTCCGAGCATCATTCAAGTTTGGGGAGATGAGACCCAACTCAATTTCACTAGAGTTTTCTGGGACCCTGCTGGCATAAGAATCTTCTTTGGAAACAGAAAATAATGATGAACAGATTGTCTTTCTTGAAAACGTCCCATTTTTTAATACCTTCTACTCAAAGTGATTGGTTTTATTCTTGTTTTGACCATTTTCCCAGTTATTTTCTGTCATTTCCCTGTTAGAACATGGAGTTTTCTTCCCCATCTGATGGGTCCTCTGGACAGAGGGCTCATGCCTTTCCTCCTGGTGACTGTCTAGGAGGCAGGGTTCACTTGGATGACAATGAACTCTGGGCAAGTGATTCCAAAGGTGAGGGTGAATATTTTCCAGTTAAGATTGGTGTAATCCTAGTCACTGGCCTTGTGTAGTCATTGACCTTGGAAAGTGGTCGAAGTAACAGAAATCTCCCATTTGGGAGAGCATTGCTTTGTTCCTTTCATGTACATAAATGGTTGAAACCCTGAGGTTTCCATATCATATCCCCACACAGCAACTGAAGCAATGAAACAGAATCAGCCCAAATGCTTTCTGAGGTCTTGGAGGGTCACACTAACACCACAGGGATTGTGTGGTCACACTATAAAGCTTGACTTGAACCGGTTTTCACCCCCTGTGGTTGAAGAAAGTGTAACAGAGTTTACCAATTGTTGATCATTTAAACTTCATGTGGTGAAAATAATTTATAGTGATTCACAAATAAAACGTTGTCATTCAGATATAAAACAGTATCTTTATTGCATGTTTTGCTGCTTTATATTACATTCCTTCTCTTCACTAAATACTGACTAAATATTACATATTTTTTAAAGATTTTATCTATTTCAGAGAGAGAGAGCAAGAGAGCACAAGCAGGAAGTGTGGGAGAGGGAGAAGCAGACTCCCCGCTGAGCAGGGAGCCCGATGCGAGGTTCAATCCCAGGACCCTGGGATCATGACCTGAGCTGAAGGCAGATGCTTAACCAACTGAGCCACCCAGGTGCCCCTTAATATTGTATTATTAAGAGTTAGGCAATACAGGCATTAAATGTCTTCCTACAATTTCTCTGTTTTTATTAAAGAAAGAATGGGTCATTCTGGCTCCCGGCTAGCACAAAAGATATGTCCCTCTGAGTAACCTAAGGAGCACTAGGAAACATCTGATGTAAAAACGTCCCTAACTGGGGCAAAGGTGGAATTAGGAAGGGGTGTGTGTGTTTGTATCAACCACATACTAATATTTATATTTGTCAAGTACTTCCTGCCAGAAGGCTTTCCTGAATCAACAAAAATTCTTGTAATTGGCATGTTTATCATTTTATGCAAATGTCGCTAAATTCTTTGAAACAACCTAATGCCTCAGATATGAATTTCCCTCCTGTGCCCATTATTGCTTGCAGCTCAGCAATTGTTTTTATAAGTGCCCAAAACACAAACTTTGGATAAACTCCATAATCATTAAATTCAGATTTTAATCTTTGTAGTTACTTTACCCTGAGCATTTAGTATTTGCCAGGTGCTTTGGATAGTAATAATTTAAGTAGCAACAAAGCTAATTGGAGTCCAGGGGCACCTGCGAGACAAACCGTAAGACACTTTTAACTCTAGGAAACCAACTGAGGGTTGCTGGAGGGGAGGGGGCTGAGGGATGGGGTAACTGGGTGATGGGCATTAAGGAGGGCACCTGATGTGATGAGCACTGGATGTTGTGTACAACAGATGAAGCACTGACCTCTACCTCTGAAACTAATAGTACACTATATGTTAATTAATTGAATTTAAGTTTAAAATGGAAAAAAAGAATATTGTGACACTGGAAAGTGTTAATATCATAATGTATTGAAGTAGTAGCATACAAAATTGAGCATAATATGCAAACAATTTAAAAATTATATGTAAAGATTAGAAGAAATATTAACACCAGTTATTTCCAGGACATAAGATTAGGAGTGATTTTTATCTTTTATTCACAATATCCTTATTTTTCAAAATTTTTACAGGGATTGTTTTAATAGTAAAAACAAATTTTTTTTAATAAAGGTTAACACTAGGTCATCCCAGGAATTTTCCAGGAAACACTTAGAATTCTCTCAGTTTCTTGAGATGTATTTTGTAATAATTCATTTTCATTGTCAGACAATTCAGTCTTCATTAAACTGAGTGCCTGCCTCTACCGATAATATTGAGTTAATTACCTGAACAAGATGTGCACATTTTCTTATTGTATGGTTTATGTGAGTCTTATGTTCCAAAATTACCTAGTAAAACCTTCATATATACTATTTTAAATTGTTTTACTCTAAGTATAGTAATAGTTTAATTCCAAAGTGAAATGGGGCTTTATTACAATGCAAGAGAAGCCATAAATATATGCTTTGTAGGCTCTCTGGTCATAGTGCAAAGAAAATGGCATCACTTCACATACAAGGAACATGATTATATGCATAGTGTAATTATACTCACGGCAGAGAGGTGCCCCGGCATAGGGCTCCTCAGATGTTGGAAATGAGCTGGTCCAACAGGCCACTGCAATGGCAACAGCTGAATACACAAGTATTGGGAGAAGCAGAATGATGGGCGTCTCTGAGAGTTCCTCTGGCACGAACTGCATGGAGCACTGGGCGTTATACGCAAACAATGGATCGTGGATCACCACATCAAAAACTGATGATGTAATGTATGGGACTAACATAACATAACAAAATAAAATTTAAAAAAATAAAGTGAAACATCCAAACTGAGCTCTAACAGTGCTCAAGAAAGAAGAAACAGAAGAAAGAAAAGGAATCAAAAGAAGCTCTCCAGTGGGGAAGAAAAGGGAGACAAGAGAAGTTGTCCACATTGGGGTCAGAGGAGCATATCAGGAGACAAAGTTTCCACCTGGGTGTTGAAGGTCATAGAGGAGCACGTGGAAAAAGACCACCTACCCCTAATCAGGTGCCCCTGCAACAATCAAATGCATGTCGCCAGGGGTAAGATTATAGAGCAAAAAGTTTCATTCTGAGGTGCAGGATTTCAGGAGCAGAGAGTGAATGACTTCATCAGCATGTTTTTAGGTAAAAACGTATTGATCATTGGACATTTATGGGAAGAACATACATGTCCATAGTTTTCCTTTGAAGTTTGACCATTTTTGAAGGAGCTTATCATTTCAGCATTGTCATATGATCTTCTCTAATAAACCAATTTTCTTTTTTTTAATGAATAAATAAATTCTGGTTAGCTAACAGAGAGCGTAATTCATGTGTAATCTAATCAGCGTCAGTCTTCGGCCACACCTAGGATGGAATGTTCCTTACCCGTCCATAGACTTTGGGACTAGGGTAAATAATAATTACATTTGCCTTCAAAATAAAAGTTTTATTTCATTTTATTTTCTCACTCTCTGTGAGATGTAAGAGCAGGGAGCAATTATTATCCTTATTCATATCTGAAAATAAATCTATAATTCGTACATGAAGATACATGTTAAGTGACACAAGAAGATACAGTAAATCAGTGCTGATTGGAAGTGGAAAATGTACTTCTGTTTTCCCTTTTTATTTTTTTATTTAAATTCAATTAGTCAACATATAGTACATCATTAGTTTTTGATGTAGTGTTCATTTATTCATTTTTCTGTCTTCCCATTTTAATCCTCATCTTGTCACCTGTATTAGTCAGGATCCAACCAGAAACCAGAAGCCACGTTATGTATTAAACAGAGGATTGAGTTTCACAGGTGATGGACGATAAACAGAGAAGAGTGAGCCAACCTGGAAATTGGCCCCTGGGGCAGCAGCGACCTGGGGAGCAGGTGACCTGACCAACCCGGGAGCCTGAGTGACCCCCAGGTGAGGGGCCAGGGGCTGGACCCGCAGTGGGGCTGCCCGGGGGAATGGACATGAAAGTCAAGGTTTGGGCCCAATGCCTCTCTGAGACATAGCGGAACAGGCTGGGAAAAGCAGCAGTGTGACCCTCTGTGAGGTCCCCGGCTTGGCCTTCCCCTCACTTTCTGTCCACTGTGTTCCAGCATGCACTTCTCTCTGTCCCCGAGCAGAAGCTTGCTTCCATCCCAGGGCCTCTGTACCTGCTCTTCCTTTTGCCTGGGCTAGTGCTCTGCTCCCCGATATTCGCATGGCTGAGCCTCTCCTGTCCTTCCTGTCTCGGATCCAGACATATGTCCTCTGAACGAGCTCCCTGCAAACATGGTTGCTGCAGCGGGCCCCTGCACCTGCCAGGGTGCCGAGCATAGTGGTTTGGCTGAGTGCTGTGTAGGTGACTTACCGGGAATTAAGTGCTCACCACGCGCCAGGCACAGTGGCTCTTCGATCATTATGTCCTGTAATCATCATATGACCTGTAAGACAGGTACATTGATGATCCCATTTGTAGCCAGACGGACCTATAGGAGTCTTTGTTGGCCGCTCATGGCTGCAGTGAACTCCTGTCTACAATTTTCTGAAATTATCTAACTGGAGCTTATAGAAAAATTTTAAAAATTAACCTCTTTAACACATAATATTATTAAGATGTATTTTGTGCAGTTTTGAGTTCATTCTTAATTTTATGATAGATTCATGAAGAAGGGCAAACTATGGATCATGGCACCCCAAATTCATTCAAGACGGCTTTCCTGGAATTGAAAATAAAGCTGATGCAACATACCAACAACATGGCAAGTTATTCTATTCTAGAAAGTACTGCTTAAAAAACCTTGAAGATTGCCTATCGTCTAAATAAAACTTAAAAAATATATATGGGGGGTGGGGCGCCTGGGTGGCTCAGTCGGTTAAGTGTCTGACTTTTTTTTTAAAGATTTTATTTATTTTTTTGACAGAGAGAGAGACAGCGAGAGAGGGAACACAAGCAGGGGGAGTGGGAGAGGGAGAAGCAGGCTTCCCACCGAGCAGGGAGCCCGATGTGGGCTCGATCCCAGGACCCTGGGATCATGACCTGAGCCGAAGGCAGACACTTAACCGAATGAGCCACCCAGGTGCCCTGAGTGTCTGACTCTTCATTTCTGCTCAGGTCATGATCTCAGGGTCCTGAGATTGAGCCCTGCATCAGGCTCTGCACTTAGCAGGGAGTCTGCTTGAGATTCTCTCTCTCCCTCTGCTTTTCCCCCCACATGCCTGCATGTGCGCTTATGTGTGTGCTCTCTCTCTCTCTGTAAAATCAATCTTTTTTTTTTTTTTAAAAGAATATATATGTGGGAATTATCTAAAAAATCTTGGGATATTATGGTAATTTTTCCTTCTAGGTTTCTCATTTTCCAGTCATTATGCAATAAGTTTATTACTTTTTTGTATATTACTTTTTAAATCAGAAAATATACTGTTTAAGAATATATAATAACTTATACTTTAGTGTATGAGGGTAACAAGGTGAGGCCAGGCTGCTTTAAAAATAGACTTCTTGCTCCACTTGTTTAAATATTAGGGATCTTTAAATATATTGCAATTGCTCGTTGTTAAAACCACGAAGGTCCCATTTCTCTAGTTTGTTTTCATTTCCATTATTCATTGCCAAGCAATCCAGATTTTTCCCTTTTCAAAGACATTTGGACAGGGATGGGCTAGAATGGGTGTTCTATTCCTGGTTGTTTTCTCTTGCAGTTCTGGTTAAATCTGCCAGAGGTGGACATCCCAGCAACCACTCTTTTTAACAAAGCACAATAGAATTATAATTCATTAGAAAGTGAACCCAGGGGGCCACCTGGGTGGCTCAGTCGGTCAAGCATCCAACTCTTGGTTTTGGCTCAGGTTGTGATCTCAGGGTTGTGAGATCAAGCCCCCCGTTGAGCTCCACGCTCAGAGCGGAACCTGCTTGAGTTTCCCTCTCTCTCTCCCTCCATCCCACTCTTGCTCTCTCTCTAAAATAAATAAAATCTTTTTTAAATATTAAAAAAAAAGGAAAGTGAGCCCAGAAAATTAAGTCTTGACTTTCAGATGTCATCCTCGAGTAAGAATTAAAAAGAATTTCCTTTTTCCTTGCAGATTCTATTTCTTTCTTTAGGGGATTCACGCAGGACCAGCACAGCCATCTCTGTGGAGTGTGTGGTTCAGACACGGGCAGTCAGTGCGCCCGTAAACTGCTGGCCTTCTGCTTGGCAGCTGCAGGTTCTGACCTGAGTCCTTCTGCACTCGGCACCTGACCTGGGGACAACGCCACGGCTGTGCATTAGCAGGTCGGCGGGGCGCTCATGTCCGTGATCGAGTCTTTACATTCCAGGTTCGTGCTTCCGTTTATGGGCACGGAACCCGTTCCCTGGGGCGGTGGGGGGAAAATTCAGAAACTAGAACAAAGCAGCCATCAGAGGGTATTTACAAAAACCATTACTTCCTGCACTTGCACAGTCAGATCACTGGGCTTTCAGAAAAATAAAGATACTAAGTGTCATTGTCAACATCGTTAATGTACAACACTCTAAACTGAAGCCAAAACTTTTATCCTAAAGGCTCTTTGGCTTACAGAATTTTCATAATTTTTATCCTACTCCAGTGGCCTTTGTTCCTATTTTTCCTGGTCTGGAACCACCCCCCCGTGCTTTACTCAGGGGTTGGTCATGGACATTCCTGCTTCTCTCTTGAGTGATGTTTTGGACTTAGAAACAGATGACGTCTGTTTTAAAAAGTCCCATATTGCTTATGTCTGAATCAGCAGGAGATACACATTTCTTATTCAGTCCAGTTTTGTTTGCGCATTCTACAGGCTTTCAAATTTCCAGGGATCTGGTAGGCTTGTGAGAAGCACTTGTAAATACCGGCTCAGCCTCATTATGTTAAAGGTGTCCCTTGAAAACCACAAACCACTTCACCAGTCATAGCCAGAAGGCTCGGCTTTCATTCTCACAATTAGCCACCCGAGATAAGGACTTGTGTTGACAAGAGATTTGCCAACACATTTCCAGGTGATGACACATCCTGATCACCAGATGAGCTCACTCCTCCGTGACCGGTAGCTACAGACAAGCAGTCCGACTCTTTCCTGAAGGAATCAATTTCTATTTTAATCTTCCGGATGACTTTTATTTACCTTACTCAGAACACTACCAAATGTGAATAGCATGTTCTCACTGACCTGTGTGTGTTTTTTATTTTGCACTGTGTATGTTCTTAGGTGAAATGAGAAACTAATAAAACAGTAATGCTGTCTGATAATAAGCATCATTTCTGAAGTTGATAAAAACAGTTATTTTGTTAATAAATAAACATTTATTTGTTTTCATTGTTCATTGAAAATGTGTTCTTTGCAGGGAGATAATATTGTAATCATCCCAAGAAAAAGGCTCTTATCCTTCATTCTATCTTCTTAGTGACCAGCACGGTATCCCCCATAGTTGATGCCTGATCAATATTCATTGACGTAATAACTAAAGTGACTCTTTAAAAAATTCTAGCTTAAAGTGGTAACATCTACAAATAATGTGAGAACCTACAAGTACAGTCAGCTATTCGATTCATCTATCCCACTTCCAAACATTAATGTCATCTGTTTCTTAACTTTTTCAGGACTTCTTTTTTAAAATCTAATGAGACTTTAAAAGGTTATGAAATTTTATTGGTAAAAATAAATGATTTCAAATGAATTAATTTCCTATAAGCTCAGTAGATGAATCAAACTTTTCGATAATTATCACTTAATCTAAAATTAACTGCTGTTCATGGAAGAAGCTTAAAACAAATGATAGTTTTGCATTGCTGGTTGAGCCTAAATCTAATCTTGAACTCATTGGAAATATTTATTGTAGGGATCTATTTGGCTCTGTTTTGGAAAAAGCATGATAAATTGCCCTCTACTGATTGCTTCCATTTCATAGGTTTTTCTGGTTACGTCTGAGGTGCTGGCCAATCCAGATGACAGCATGTCACTCACGTGTAGGGTACCACTTCCCTGCCCACCCTCATCTGTACTCAATGCTCCTTGTCTTTGCCTTCACGTGTTCTGGACCTGAGCTGCTCTCTGACTCCTAATCACGTAAATTAACTTGCATTTTCAGTCATTCAATCAGAAGATCATTACTCGTATTTTTCTATCCATTTACATCTATGGGGCACTAAGGATGGCACTCCGACATCATGGTACTAAAGGTGGGACGTTCTGAAGGCCCCTAATGGATGATTTCCCTGAGGTTTTGGACCTCAGGTACTTCTACTACTTAAACTTAAAAATCAAAATCAAGAAACTTGAAATTGGCCATGAGCTTACCTAGAGCCCTAGTTTTCCTGGGTACTCCCAGAGGTGTGGGAACAAAGCAGCTCCATTTTTGAGAAAATTTCTGAGAATTAATGAGGTAGAAGCCATACCAGATGGTGTTTAAAAACATGAAATCTTGAGTTTATTGGCTTGGATTCAAATGCTGACAGCACCATTTAGTAACTCTATGACCTCAAACAAGTATTTAACATCTCTGTGTCTCAGATTATTCATATGTAAAGTGAAAACAAGCCTTCTTGTTTCAGATGTGCTTCTAAGGCTGTTGTACAGATTAAATGAGATCATGCCTTTTAAGCCTAGCAGGTAGTAATCCTTCAGTATGGGTTAGCCGTTATATTGTATTCCCATGTAGTCTTCTACCTCTTCCTGGACCTGTAGGGAATTCATGCAGGATTCCGTGTTCGCTGAGAGTCACACCAGTGCCTTTAAATTTCAACTGTAGCATTTAGTCCTGTGGATGTGCCCTAGTCCTTCTGAGCCTCCAAGCTGGGGTCTGGTCCAATTCTGTGGCCCTCAGGTACACACAATGTCTCCCTCTGGAATCACTCTAGGGAAAATGATGTTTAGAAGTCACCAGGTTATAGATCTTCTAGAAGCAGGACTAAGTGTCTCTTTAAGGAAGTTAAGAGCATCATCTTGATACTCTCATCTGAAAAAAAGTAAAAGTAGCTGCTTTCCTCCAGAGGGAAAAACATTTTTGCCCAGTAAAGTGAAAATTTTACTACTCTCTGCTTCTTCCCACAGTATCTGTAAATATGCTGAGGCCATTTATTTTGCCAGATGGTTTTTGAGACCCTGCTGAAATGAGAGACGCCCTCATTTTATATTTCCCTCAAATTCTACCACAAACCACACTTCTTGGGAGAAAAAAAAAAAAGTCGCCATGTAAGCATGTTTACCTTCAACGGACTAGGAAGTGGGAACTTGTCTATAAATGATGAGTCACCACTGCAGGTCTATAAAAGTAAAGGTGCTTGTCTGGGAGAAGGCAGAGGCTCCAGGCACAACCATCACGATGCTCCCAGGCGTCCTGGCTGCCTTCCTCTTCTTGAGCTGGACTCAGTGTTGGTCCCTGCCTCTTCCCAGCGATGGTGAGGATGATCTGTCCGAGGAAGACTTCCAGCTCGCAGAGGTAGAGTATCTTGCCAGTCCCAGCGGGATGTTACATCTCACAAGTGCCCTTCTCTTTTAAAAGCAGGCCATTCTGGTCTCTTTTCCAGCGCTACTTGAAATCCTACTACTATCCCCTGAATCCCGCTGGAATCCTGAAGAAGTCTGCAGCAAGCTCCGTGGTTGACAGGCTCCGAGAAATGCAGTCCTTCTTTGGCTTAGAGGTCACCGGCAAACTTGATGATAACACCTTGGACATCATGAAGAAACCAAGATGTGGGATTCCCGATGTGGGCGAGTACAATGTTTTCCCCCGAACTCTCAAGTGGTCCAAGACGAATCTAACCTACAGGTAAATCAGAGGCTATCTTTCTTTAATCTTTGTTACTTTTTAAAATAGTATTAAATGCCTAATTTTCAGCACAAGCTATAAATGACAGAACATGTGTGGTCCCATTTTTTTTTTAAGTAGGCTTTAAATATTTAACTAGAAGTTAAATGATTCCAGCAATAACTTTAATACTATTGGTGAGAATGTCTCATGACATCTATTATTGTTACATTAACCCAGCATTATTTTTCAATGGAAATCTCAAGGTATTTTTTTTTAGAAAAGAAATCAAATTAGAAGTAAAAGTAGGTGTAATAAAATTGGCAAATGTACTACATGAGGCATATTTATTAGGAGTGCTTAAAAATGGAGAGTCCTACTCTCTCTAGGAACTTGACAAAGTTATTTCATTTATTTAGATCATAGTCATACAATTCCAAATCTGTATCATACAATACAAGTTTCATTAAATATCTGAATACTTTAAATGTAAGATTCCAAGTGGTCCGATATTTGGAGATACTCAAATATCTGATTGAATTCATTTTGTTATCTTTGTATGGCATCATAATTGATAAGTTCTTTGAAACTTTGGACCTCTAGTAGAACTTTTAAAGAAGCCACCTCATTTTGAGTTGAAAAGCAGTATTCCAAGAAAATATATTCTCAAATATTTCTCCTTCCAAAAATGTAATTGAAACTTTCTCTGTTGAATAGGATTGTGAATTATACCCCTGATCTGACTCATTCTGAAGTTGAAAAGGCATTCAGAAAAGCCTTCAAAGTTTGGTCAGATGTGACGCCTCTGAATTTTACCAGACTTCATGATGGCACTGCTGATATCATGATCTCTTTTGGAACTAAAGGTAATGATGGAGAATCATTTTTAAGAGACATTTTTACATTCTGCTCCCTAATTGTCTCCATTCTTTTATTCCTTCTTTCAGTCATTCATTACTTTTTACAGAATTCACCAAGCATTTGTGCCAGGCATTGCTGGATATAATTAGATTCTTAACTCTTGCTTTTTGTGTGTAGAGCATGGTGACTTCTACCCATTTGATGGACCCTCTGGTCTGCTGGCTCATGCTTTTCCTCCTGGACCAAACTATGGAGGGGATGCTCATTTTGATGATGATGAAACTTGGACAAGTAGTTCCAAAGGTAATATTTCTTATAAAGGTATGATTCATGATTACTAGATTAGGGTTAGACAGTGATCGCATTGATAAGAAGTTAAGAAGCATACTGTAAATTGTATTCGATAGTTGGTTATGTTTTTCAAAAAAATTAAAAGTTTATCTTATACTTATTAGTCTCACAAGTGACATTTCTACAAACCTATTTGTGAAACATTAAAAGTGAGCAGTTTAGTTTAGTGACTTGAGGGATACTAGCTAACTTTGATTTAGGACCAAAATGTCTTTCTGTCAATCAAGGTATTGCTACTGTGGATTACCTTTCAGTGTGTTTAGGAAGTACAGTTTATTACAAATACATACCTGAAAACTATTAGGGCTGGACAGGCAGGTCATAGATGAGTTGGATGTGAGTTGAAATAGTTTTTTTTTCCTTGACAGAAATATTAATGGCACAAGTGTAGTCTGTTTTCTGTTCTCTGTTATATGAGTTACTTGTTTCAGACATATCTATATCACTGATTTTATAAATACTCTTCCAACAAATCAAGATGGTGTCTTACTCCAAACAGCATGAGACAGACCAGATAAAAATTATACTTATAAGAGCAAAATGAAACTCAGTGTTGAATGCATTAGTCAGTAAATGAATCTTCAAACTCAAAAGAATTGGGAATATTAATTTAAGAAGAAGAGCGAGATTGTTCCAACTAGGACTTACCTATGGAGCTATATTGACCCTTGGTTGTGACAGTTAGAGGTAGTCTTCATAGATAGCTAATTGTTATTATTCATTTAAATCGGAAGAATTGTTATTCCAAAGAGTAAAACTGGGCCTTGGCTGACCAGTGCCTCTGTTTCAATGCCTCCAATGTATCTTTGGAAGGAGAGGTGAGAATTTACGTATTTACGTTCTGAATATTACATGGGTAAGAATGATTTTAGGAAGAAAGACTAACATCTAGTATTGTTATGAGAGAGAGCCACAGTAAACCTCAGTTTTAGACTCCTGCATAAGTTCTGTATTTGAAATATTAACGGAAATGAATGAAAATATTCATAAACAAACCATGATTGATTTTTCAGCTAAAGGCCAGGAATGGGATCTATCACTAGTCATTTCAATGAAGAATTGCTTTTTACTCAGATTATGGGAACTTTGATCGCTCTTAGGGTCTGCATGATTTACTAAGTTGGTTGTACATTTTCGTCAGGCATAGGCTTAGCAATTGGTATTTAAGGTCAAATTGAAACCACTGACTCCAGCTTCCATGTGGTTTTTTTTTTTTTCAACTTTTTATCTTTTTTTTCAATTTAAAATATCAGTATTAGGAGGCTCAGAAATTGGTGGTAAGAATGACTAGAGGAAATAATGTAAATATAGTGACACAGTGGTCTTCTAAAATCGAGGAAAGTTGGCCAAGCATTTCCAGAGTTTCTATTCCTTTAAGCTTTAGAGTCTAGAGATATTCTGGAAAGGATCACTTGGTTGGAATTTATTCCCAAGTAGATTCCCAGAGATCCTATTTAGTGCATGCTCCATACTTGGTCATCATCCATTTGCATGATGCCTCTTGTTTAGACGATGTTCTAGAAACGCCCTGATAGCTAGCACCCTATGTGACTTCCCATGACTCCTTCTTCAAGGCCTCCGTTTTCCACTTTCCTCAGCTGCCCTGAGAAAACAAAGAGCACATCAAGATTCTTAGCGTCTTCCCAGTAAATCCTCACTGATTCCTAGTTATTTGAGAGCAATCTGTTGCTATTCTAATTAGGTAGGCAGCTATAATCAAAGAGAACATTAAATTATAAGGATTAATTCAATATTTTGAATCTTCCTTCAAGCAACCAAATATTGAATATTAATTTTTTTTAAAAGAGTGAAATAGCCAAGAAAGAGAAAGAGGCAAAGAAAATAGCATTCCATCCATTAACTGGTCACTGCCTTGCTTTCTCATCGTTGCTTTGTTTTCTTATAGGCTACAACTTGTTCCTCGTTGCTGCCCATGAGTTCGGCCACTCCTTAGGTCTTGACCACTCCAAGGACCCGGGAGCACTCATGTTTCCCATCTACACCTACACTGGCAAGAGCCACTTTACGCTTCCCGATGACGATGTACAAGGGATCCAGTCTCTCTATGGTAACTCTTAATTTATCAGTCTAGAAACAGAATAGATGCATACATTTACTTGCAAAATTATCAGTGAATTTATCATTACTATTATTGCTGTCGTGGTTCTGTTATTAAAACCTGGGAAGACATGCCCAGTTTTCCTTTCTGAATCAGACCATCTGCTCAAGTAGAAAATATTCTATTCTCCAAAGATTTTGCAGATTCCTATTTGTATTTTATACCTTGCAAGGTACGTTTGATTCCCACAAAACACCTCTGACATAAGGAAGGAAAATATTTTATTCCCCATTTAACCAATGAAGAAACCACACCCTGTAGCACTTAAATAGTGTATCTCTAGTACCGTGGCTGAGGGTGAAAGTGTGGTCTTAACCAGCTTTTATAAATTCTGGGTATTCCTTCAACCATGTCAGTTTGCCACAGTAGGAACTGTTCAGGTGGCCTGTAGTAACTTTTAATCAACATCTACAATGACCATTGTAAGAATCTCTTCCTTCTTTTTTCTTCCAAATTTTCAGTAATATTTATAAAATAATTAAACCTCACCTCAAACCAGCAAAACTGCCTCTACTAATAGAGTTAAAGTTATCAATGTAAACCTTTCTAGAGCAGCGAGATCAGAAACCTTGCTCATGGCACCTGGCCCATCATTCCCCCTCCGGACTGAAATCTACTATAGCAGCTAGTGTAGATGTGGGCAAGTGCTTTGCGTTTCTTACTATTTCTACAATATTGTGACCAAGGGGGGACTTGATGACAGAACTAATACGAACCGGGTGGAGAAGAAGCAGCTCAGAATTGTTACTGTGCATGCATGGCATCTGTTTTGCACTCACCCGAGCTGGGGGAAAGCTACAAACTCGTGGCACATAAGGGCTGCTGAAGGCCTGGCTGCTCACTCACGGCAGCGGTACTGGGGTTAACTGGTGAAGTGACCGTGTCGGACGTTGCTAGCTGGTAAAAGAGGCAAGAGATAGAGCAGAGGTGAGGACTCCCACAGGGACGGTGTGCCCCCAGGAGTGGCTTGAAAAGAAATGTGTATCTCAAGAGCAGCCTGTCTATAGCTCATGCCAAGGATGGGGAAGGTTTCCTCTGAGTCTCGCTCCCTTCCCCATCCACCCATTTCTATCACCAACCTCAAGAAACCCAAAGATGTAGTTGAGAAGAATCTCAAGGGGTCTTGAGGATGGAAGCAGGAGGAGCAGGCCCACCCACAAGAGCTTGGTGACCCCGCAGGAAGGAAGTAGAATTGCATGGTGTTTGGATCCTGGTGTAGAAGCTGAGGACTTCCTGCCCTCCCTGGAGGGGACCCTGCGACTCTCCACTAGTAGGGGTGGGGCATCAGGAAGTCCGGCCTCACCACCTTCTTCCCTTCATTTCATGCCTGCAGGCCCAGGAGATGAAGACCCCAACCCTAAACACCCCAAAACACCAGACAAATGTGACCCCTCCTTATCCCTTGACGCCATCACCAGTCTCCGAGGAGAAATGATGATCTTTAAAGACAGGTACTCTTGATCTTATTTAACACAATCTGCATGTCATGGACATTTGTGAGGCTGTGTCTGCAAATAGCCAAACATCCAGTCACATTTCCAAAGGTGACATTAACAGCAAAACATAGATTTTTGGTAGTATGGGTTTTTTTTTTTTTTTTTTACATGTTTCAGATGAAATAAACGACTAATGGATAAACACTTTACTTTTCCATGGCTAATCTTGGCATGATGCAGCTTCTCTTTACAACGCTGGTGGCACTCTTCCTCATAAAGATAATCAAGTAAATATACAAACCCAATTTATTTATTTGAAAACACAAGTATTGAAATCAGTTACCATATCAGTAAACCTTGACACCATCCACTTGAGTTCCTTTGGGTCTGGAAAGACTTTTGTTCTGGTGACATATATGGAAATTTGAGAGAGTGTTTACAACCTAAACCTAGGGGTAACGAAAAATGAGATATGAATTTCTCACTTCTACCTTGTTCTAGTATTGTTTGTTCATTTGTTCACTTATTCATTCATCAGTTGCTCACAGCAACCTCTGTATTTTCGCTTTGGTGCTAGATTCTTCTGGCGCTTGCATCCTCAGCTGGTTGATGTGGAGCTGTTTTTAACGAAATCCTTCTGGCCAGAACTTCCCAACCGTATCGATGCTGCATATGAGCACCCCTCTCGGGACCTTATCTTCATCTTTAGAGGTAAGCCTTTCCCCACGTGTCCAGGGCAGGCAGTGATGAGCTTGATGCTGCTGGAGTCTTAGCACAATGACCGCTCCTGAAAAAATACCCAAGTTGAGAGCCAAGCATAACAAAATATTAAGCAGAACATACTTGGAACCTTTCTACCAAATGTCCCCAAATTTGACAAGTAAAAATCTGCATTATTACTTATCCTTACAAATGTACTATTTGTTGTACAGCAGTCGTGTCAGTTTTTTCTTACTTCCTCTTAAAAACTATTTGCTGAGCAGACAGTATGACAATGTACCTCTTGAAACATTGAAAAAAATATTATCCATAATTCCCCTTTCTGAAAAGTTGATTTATTTCATTTTCTCACCTTTTTTGGGTAGTCCTTCACCATATGTAATATGTGGTTTTGAATATTTGTATTCATAGTATATATACATTTTCATATTTTACTTGTTCTCTTGACACAAAATGACGGACAGTTTTCCAAAGTGCTATTCCGTCTTCATGATCATCATTCATCATGGCTACATAGCACTCTACTGACATTGTTTCTGTTGTTTGACTATTACAATTAATGCTATAATAAAGTCACTTTCTATCTGGTATAAAAAATCTGAGTTTTCAATCTAATTCACTGTTCCCTCTGCCCTGCTTATTCATGAAGAAATTTTAATACATTTTTCACCCCGCTCCAGATTAACAGTCAGAGGTAATATGTTGCCAAATTAATTATATTTGGTTGGTAATTATACTCAGGAAGTTAGCATTTTAAGTCTTATTTTTTTGTTTGAAGAATGCTCATATTTCTGTGTTTCATAAACATGGTGACCGCAGACCCTGATTTCCAAATGTATAAAATGTATAAAATGAGTCTTTCTTTGTTAAAGTAAATATCTACATAATGTGAGTCCTAATAGATTCCCTTGGATAATAAAACCATTCTTTCACTTATTCTAGGCAGAAAATTTTGGGCTCTTAATGGTTATGACATTCTGGAAGGTTATCCCCAAAAAATATCCGAACTGGGATTTCCAAAAGAGGTTAAGAAGATAAGCGCAGCTGTCCACTTTGAAGACACAGGGAAGACACTCTTCTTCTCGGGAAACCAGGTCTGGAGGTACGGCCGCCATGTTTACTGTGTTTACTGTGTCACACGGGCCAAGTGAGTCCCACACTGCTCTCACTGGTTTAAACAATTCTCCCATGCTCATCCAGTGGAGAGCTTGGCCAGGAAGCTGCTGGGCCCACGGTTTTTAAAGTCAGCCCCTTTTTGAAGGACGGGGGGGTTGGAATATTTAGAACATATGTCGATATGAAGGCAGCCCTGACACTGGCAACATCGCCGAGCTTAGAGCCATAAATATATTTGGGGATGAGAGTATCTCATAGGACTCCCACACTTGAAAGATTTAAATTAGTAGCTTTACTTTATGTGTACACACACATGCACACATTCTCATCTGTGTCATCTTTGCTGTTTGGCTTCTTTATTTCTGACAATGACATTCACTACTGTCTAAATACTATGACCAAGTTCTCCCCAGTACTGCTGTTCCAGTCCCTATGCCCTAGATAAGGTCTGTGGTGCAATGAGGGAGTGTGACTTACCAGACTGCAAACACACTGTGCTTTTATCCCCCCATTTGGCTGGAAGCTCTTGCCCTTGCATCTCTCCCTCTTAAAATTCTACCCTCTGGTCAAAGTTAACTGGAAATACCATTTAACCTCAAAGTCTTTTGGAACACCCATTCACAGGCTATGTCTCTTCTCGAAGCCTCTCATGGCACTGGATGTCTCCTTGTCATGATGCTTGGCTTCCATTGCTTAGTGTTGCCGTGTAGACACGTCCCACCTCTCTCCACAGTTCAGTGGTTCTTGTCTTTCACCTATTGGAACATATCTCAAGGGAAGGAAACTCTTATCAGTAACAGTAACAGTGGTACATGATGGGAGGCTGTTCTAGGCTAATTTCAGGATGTGTGTGGTTTGCTAGGGTGTGCCTGTGTGCAGGGGAGGTGGATTATGGAACTGTAGCAATGGTAGGGCGAGCCATGCTCCCCTGCCTAGCTTCAAAACCACCAGATGCCCTGATAACTTCTTAGTCCAGGAGTTATACACCCAATATTCTGGCATCCATTATCGCACTTAGAGAGTTGTCTCACCCACGGTGGGAGATCAGTACATAGTTGTTCAATGCACAAACATGTATTTATTTTGGTCTAAGAACACTTTCCTAATAACACACTTTTATAACAGATATGCAGTTTGTGAAATGGAAATGAGCTTGTGACTATCTTTACAAAGATGGCCTTTAGACAAGGTAACAAATGCTCAGCGAGCATCCACAATGCACCCAATATCATAATTCCTAATTTGCAAAAGCTACCAGATGTTCTAAACAGACTTAAAATTTTACAACTCTTGTCAATTTTTTTTTAATTAAAAAAATTTTTTTAATTAAAAAAAAATTTTTTTTTAAGATTTTTATTTATACATTTGACAGAGAGAGACACAGTGAGAGAGGGAACACAAGCAGGGTGGGTGGGAGAGGGAGAAGTGGCTTCCTGCCGAGCAGGGAGCCCGATGTGGGGCTCGATCCCAGGACCCCGGGATCATGACCTGAGCTGAAGGCAGACACTTTTTTTTTTTAAAGATTTTATTTATTTATTTGAGAGAGAGAGAATGAGAGAGAGCGAGTACATGAGAGGGGGGAGGGTCAGAGGGAGAAGCAGACTCCCCGCCGAGCAGGGAGCCCGATGCGGGACTCGATCCCAGGACTCCAGGATCATGACCTGAGCCGAAGGCAGTCGCTTAACCAACTGAGCCACCCAGGCGCCCTGAAGGTAGACACTTAACGACTGAGTCACCCAGGCACCTCTAACTCTTGTCCATTTTGAAAGGTGTCACGATATCCACTGTAACATTTCTGAAACAATTTCTAAGAAATACGACCTACTTAAGAGTTTCTTTTTCTTACTACATAGCTATGATGATACTAACCAGGTCATGGATAAAGACTACCCCAGGCTAATAGAAGAGGACTTCCCGGGGATTGGTGATAAAGTGGACGCTGTCTATGAGAAAAACGGTAACTAGTTCCATCACGCTGACCTCAATGGGGGGTTTCTGTAGCCCCTCAAAGTATTTCCCTTAGAGAGCAGTTTTATACAGGACTTAAAGGTGCTAAGAAACTTATGGCAGTTAAGGAATAGTTATGTAGGCAGCAAACAAAACATAATACATTTAGAATAAATGAAAATGTTGCTCAAATGATTGCTAATTCTACAAATAATAATGCCAAACTTTAAACACGATCTTAAACTGTTTTTTAAGATTTTATTTATTTATTTATTTATTTGAGAGAGGGAGAGGAAGAGAAAGTGGGGGGGCAGAGGGAGAGAGAGAACCTCAAGAAGACTCCCCGCTGAGCATGGAGCCGGACGTGGGGCTCGATCTCATGACCCTGAGATCATGACCGGAGTCAAAACCAAGAGTCAGACGCTTAACCGAGTGAGCCACTCAGGTGCCCCAGCACTATCTTAAATTATGCTTAATGATGCCAAGAGTCAAAAATTATTGCCATAATTTAAATCAGGGGTAGAGTGGGGAGTCATTTATATAGAAAGACCAATGACTACAGTTATTTTTGCTTTAATTATGAAAAGGGGCATTTTTCCAAACTCAAATAACTAGTATCAATATGTCAAGCATCAAAACTGGAACTCATGGCAAGATGACCACGATTTCAAGGTGACAATTCAGGGGACCTGGGAAACTTGTACTTTTTTTCCTCCCTTAAACCATAAGCAATATAGTAAGGCATTAGTAGGGTTTTAAACACAAATGTTGGCGTCTTAAAAAACAATGGGATCTAACATGTTGTACTTTTAATGTGAGCTGGCGTAAACTCTTACCGATTTCAGACTCTGAAATTTTCTTTTTGGTCATTTCCTTATAGGTTATATCTATTTCTTCAATGGGCCCATACAGTTTGAATACAGCATCTGGAGTAAGCGCATTGTGCGCGTCATGCCAGCAAATTCCCTGTTGTGGTGTTAAGTGTCTTTTAAATATTGTTATTTAAATCCTGGAGAGCATTTGAGAGAATACTTCCAGCGATACTGGGTGTGGGGGACGGGGATGTCGGGGGAAAAGCTTAGTTCTGTGAACAAGCTTTGGTAACTTATCTTTGAATAGATGGTATCTGGACAGTGATACGTGGCTGGAACCACAGTGAATTTTAAAGTTATGGAATATTCAGAGACTGTAAGGATCACCTAATTCTTGTGCGCTACACAGAAGCAGCAGTCGACGGTATTTTCCACAACAGAAATGGGACATATGGTGTGTCAAAGAGAGTTAGCATAATGTTTAAATATATTTATAAGGAAACTTTGCAAAGGCATAGAAGCAAGTCACAGTTATGTAATTAATGAATCATCTTTATTAAAAAGTGTAAAATAGTATGAGAATGGAATTTGCAGGGAGCATGTGGTACCACGAACAGACAGAAACCAAAGGGAAATATCTGTAATAAAGCTATTGTGGACAACTTTCCAAAGAAGTGATTTTGGTTTTGCACTGAGAATATTTGAATGTACATGCCCCCCTTCCTACTGACACTAGGATCAAAGTCACTCCAGATGAGAGACAGGGCCCAATGCCGAGGACAGTAGATATGGCCTGTGGATTCGGTTTAATTCTCACTGTTGACCGTGATTCCAGGCCTACTCTCAAAGAAGACTTTTTTTTTTTTTTTTGCATGTTCTACAAGATAAAGAGAGCCCATCTCTCTTTGTATTCAAACATTTCAGGTCTTCCAAAAACATCAAAGAATTAATATGGCTATCGCAGCAATGAAAGGCCACGGCATCATTCTTTCATAAACCAACTGATTCTTTAAGATGAAAGGTAGTATTCTAGCCCTGTCTTACCTAGATAATTGCTTTAATTGTCCAGTTCACCATGGATAAAGAGGCTCCTTTCTTAAAATATAAAGTGTATCTTATAAATTGGAAGCATGCTAAAACGGAGACATCCAAAGTAAAGAAAA
This sequence comes from Mirounga angustirostris, assembly GCF_029215605.1. Classification (NCBI taxonomy): domain Eukaryota; kingdom Metazoa; phylum Chordata; class Mammalia; order Carnivora; family Phocidae; genus Mirounga; species Mirounga angustirostris. The sequence goes on from NW_026991740.1 coordinate 299,014, forward strand.
CATCCCGCTGGACTGCAGTCCTCCTGAAGATGTGGAAATGTGCTTCTCCCTCTCTTCTTGCTCTTCTCTCACCCTTGGCGTGGCTTAACCTGCCCGGCATGGGGTGCTCACTGAGTGGGGGATCAGCCACAGGTGATCTCAGACATGCTGGGACCTCTTGTTCACAGAAATTCAGGCGAAGAAAATAAAGTGTATCATATTTGCAAGATGTGTCAGGAAGCGTTTATACTGTTTATAATAAAAAGGATATTTTCAACAGACATTATTATATAGTACATTTTGTCTTTTGGTGTAATTTTAGGCTTTCTTCACACAAAGAGAATCCATTTAAATTCTTCCTTTTTCTTGCCCATATTTCTTGGTGAATGTAATTCACTCACTGTTTTGCTTTGTAGAAAGACTACATTCAGAATTAAGAAGTAACTGTCCCAGCCCATGTTAACAGGAGCTCTGCCAGGGTTTGGTCGGCCTCGGGCTGATGGGCCCACTTCCCCAGGTGGAGCTCACAGTTCCTCAGACTCTGCCCTGCTGGGAGCACTATTTGGAAATGAGGTGGGGAGAACACTAGATTGGGAGCAAGGAAGATTGGGTTCTAATGTGTACCTTGAAGCTCTTGGGGCCTGACCCTCTTGAGGTTTAAAACGAGACTATTGCACGTTGATGAAGTTGGGAAATACGGGGAGGCAGGGAACTCTCATGAGGAAGGCAAAAACTTTCTGGGAACCTCAGGGTCCCCTGAGCTTAAGACTAGGTCCCTTCTGTTTTCCTAAACACTATCCATCTCCATTTAGTAAGTGTCTGTTAAAGGTCAGGCAGCTAAGATGTTGAGATGAACTAGAAAAACTTGCTCTCTACCCCTTAAGAACTTATATCCTACAATGGGGGCAAAATGATTAAAATTTAGTAAGTTAAGTGATTTTGAGGGGAGAATGAGCAGTTACTGTAGGTGTAAGGAGGGCTGCTGATTGTTTCCTCCCAGGGCACCCCTCAAAGTCAGTCTCTGCACTGTTCACCTTCCCAGAATGTGTCATAAGATTCTTCTAAGGCTTGCTATTGGAGTAGAAATGCCCATCCACCCATCCTCCACCCATCCACCCACCCACCCATCCATCCCATCCAACGCATCCACCCACCCACCCATCCATCCCATCCAACCCACCCACCCACCCATCCCATCCAACCCATCCATCCATCCATCCATCTACCCACTCATCCATCCATCCACCCACCCATGCACCCATTTAGCCATCCATCGTCCCATCTACCCACACATCCATCCATCCATCCATCCATCCATCCATCCACCCACCCATCCCATCCAACCCATCCATCCATCTACCCACCCATGCACCCATTTATCCATCCATTGTCCCATATATGCACACAGCCATCCATCCATCCATCCATCCACCCACCCATCCCATCCAACCCATCCATCCATCCATCCATCTACCCACCCATCCATCCATCCACCCACCCATGCACCCATTTATCCATCCATCGTCCCATCTACCCACACATCCATCCATCCATCCATCCACCCACCCATCCCATCCAACCCATCCATCCATCCATCCAACCCACCCACCCATCCATCCCATCCAACCCATCCATCCACCCACCCACCCATCCAACCCACCCACCCATCCATCCCATCCACCCATCCAACCCACCCACCCATCCATCCCATCCAACCTATCCATCTACCCACACATCCATCCATCCATCCATCCACCCATCCCATCCAACCCATCCATCCATCTACCCACCCATCCATCCATTTATTCATCCATCGTCCCATCTACGCACACATCCATCCATCCATCCATCCATCCATCCATCCATCCATCCACCCCATCCAACCCATCCATCCATCTACCCACCCATCCATCCATCCACCCACCCATGCACCCATTTATCCATCCATCGTCCCATCTATGCACACATCCATCCATCCATCCACCCACCCATCCCATCCAACCCATCCACCCATCCATCCACCCACCCATCCCATCCAACCCATCCATCCATCCATCCATCTACCCACACATCCATCCATCCACCCACCCATCCCATCCAACCCATCCACCCATCCATCCACCCACCCATCCCATCCAACCCATCCATCCATCCATCCATCTACCCACACATCCATCCATCCATCCATCCACCCACCCATCCCATCCAACCCATCCATCCATCTACCCACTCATCCATCCATCCACCCACCCACCCATCCATCCATCTACCCACACATCCATCCATCCACCCACCCCATCCAACCCATCCATCCATCTACCCACCCATCCATCCATCCACCCACCCATGCACCCATTTATCCATCCATCGTCCCATCTATGCACACATCCATCCATCCATCCACCCACCCATCCCATCCAACCCATCCATCCATCCACCCACCCACCCATCCCATCCAACCCATCCACCCATCCATCCACCCACCCATCCCATCCAACCCATCCATCCATCCATCCATCTACCCACACATCCATCCATCCACCCACCCATCCCATCCAACCCATCCATCCATCTACCCACTCATCCATCCATCCACCCACCCACCCATCCAACCCATCCATCCATCCACCCACCCACCCATCCCATCCAACCCATCCACCCATCCATCCACCCACCCATCCCATCCAACCCATCCATCCATCCATCCATCTACCCACACATCCATCCATCCATCCATCCACCCACCCATCCCATCCAACCCATCCATCCATCTACCCACACATCCATCCATCCATCCATCCACCCACCCATCCCATCCAACCCATCCATCCATCCACCCACCCACCCATCCTATCCAACCCATCCACCCATCCATCCACCCACCCATCCCATCCAACCCATCCATCCATCCATCCATCTACCCACACATCCATCCATCCATCCATCCACCCACCCATCCCATCCAACCCATCCATCCATCTACCCACTCATCCATCCATCCACCCACCCACCCATCCAACCCATCCATCCATCTACCCACCCATCCATCCATCCACCCACCCATGCACCCATTTATCCATCCATCGTCCCATCTACCCACACATCCATCCATCCATCCATCCGTCCATGCAGTAAATAGTAATCGACCACCTAGGCTGTGTCAGGAACTTCAGCAGACGCTGTGGATACACGGAAAAGGAAATCCTTATTACTCTCATGGCGCTCGAAGTCTGGCTGGGGAGATGGGTATTAATCAAGTAAGTACGAAACGCAACTATGGTAAGTGCCATCAAGAAAAGAACATGGTGCTCCAGTTAGAGGGCTTCTCCCTTCCGCGTGGATGGGGCGAGGGGCACGGGAAGGCGGCTCGAGAAAGTCCTCCCGGTGGAAGAGACACCCCAGCAAGGATCGAAGGCGAATACAACGGGGGCAGTGAAGGGAACCAGGCAAAGGGCTCCAGATTCAGCCCTTGAGACTCCAGAGGACTGTCTGGAGCCGAGCGGAGAGCGACAGGCGCGCCTGGGACGGTTTCCGCAGAGTCAGGCGGAAACATCCCGACCCTCCTGTCTTTCCCGATGCTACGCACGAGTGGACGGTTTCCTCCGGACAGACAAACCAGCGCGCAACAAGAAGCTTAGCGATGGCGAAAGCCTGTTGGTTCAAAAACGCAGCGCGATCCTCCTAAGGCCCGGCATGTGTCTGCGAGACGGCGGGCGCGTGTCCGCGAGAGCGCGGCGGGGGCCCCTCGCGGCCCGGGGCCCCGCGGGCCGCCGCCCCGCCCCCGCGCCGAGGACTCTGGCGGGACGGGCTGCTTTGGAACAGCGCTTGCGCGACGAGCGCCGAGCGCCTCGGGCCGGCGGCCGCCCCGCGGAACTGCGAGCGCCGCGCGTTCCGGGCCCCGCGCCGGACGGCCCCGGCGGACCGGCCCCGGGAAGTCCGGCTCGGAGGCCCTTCCGGTCGCACAGGAAGCGGCCCGCGGCGCGCGGCCTGGAGCGCGGGCTGAGAGGGCGGGGGCGCGGGCCCTGCGCTCGGCTGGCCCCGCAGCGCGGCCGGTCGTCGGGTTGTTCCGAGCCGCCAGGAGCCAGTCGGACTTCTGAGGGAACACAGCCCGCAAGGCTACAAGCAGGAGGGCGGCGGCCCTTTGGGAGGCAGGAGGTGCGGAGGGTCACGGGGGCGGGGGGCCGGCGCGCGGAGGCCCGTGCCGCGGGGACGCCCCGGCTGAGGGGCGCTCAGGCGCGAGCGGCCGGCCCCGGCAGTGGCAGGGCGGTCGGAGGAGCCCCGGGTCTCGGGCAGCGCGCGCTGGGGGGCGGCGGGCGGAGGCGCCGGCCGGAAGCCGCGGGCCGCCGCGTCCTGCCGCCGCTGCCGGGCGCGGGCGGGCGAGCGGGGAAGACCCGCCCTGCGGGAACCGCGCCTGCGCCGCCGGCATCCCTGAAATCTGGTTTTGAGACTCGGCCCACGCCTGAGAGAAAAAGCCTCCGTCGGGGGCAGGGAGAACGCGGGGCTCAGGCGGAGACGAATAGGGTGCCTGCTTTTCAGTGGGGGGCACGGGCTTCCGGCGCTGGGGCTAGAGAGCGGGGCGCCGCCGTCAGCGCTGGGAGCCTTCGGGGGCACAACAGCGCCACCCGGTGGCGGCCGATGGCGCATCCCGAGCCCCGCCTCGCCGCGCCCTGGAGGCGCATTTCCCTGAAACCCGCCTGGGAGGCCGCGCAGCGGGCCCCTCCCCCAGAAGACCAGCACGCACAGCTCGCTGGCCCCAAGTTTACCGGTCGCAGAGGGCTGCAGACCTTCAGCTCCGGGGGAAGGAGGATCGACCTGCCATTTTACTTTTATTCATTATTTCCTTTATTACAATTTTTTTCATTTATTACAGTTTCCAAATCCTTTAAAAATATTTCATTATTAATTTATTTAATTTTAATTTTTATGTAAATACTTTTTGTAAAAAAATGTTTTTGTTTACTTTTATCTTGTTTTATTTTATTTATTTTGGGACCTAGATTCTTTTAACAAGCTGACCAAAACATACTCAGGGTCTACTTTTTCTTGTTTTTGTTTTGTTTTTCTTGTTAATTTTCTTTTTCTTTTCTTCTTTTTTTTTGTTTTGTTTTATGTTTTGTTGTTGTTTTTTCTCTTTATTCATTTCTTTTCTGGACAAAATGATGAGATGGAGGAATTCACCTGAAAAGAAAGAACTCAAGGTAGAAGTCATGGCCAGGTATTTAATCAATACAAATAAAATTACGATGTCTGAACTAGAATTTAAAACAATTATTATAAGGATACTAGTGGGCTTGAAAAAAGCATGGAAGACACTAGAGAATCCCTTACTGTAGAGATAAAAGAACTAAAATCTAGTCAGGCCAAGATTCAAAATGCTATAACCAAGACACAATCCCAAATGGAGGTCATAAAAATGAGGCTGGATGAAGTGGTGGAGTGAATCAGTGAATCAAAAGATAAAATTATGAAAAATAATGAAGCTGAAAAGAAGAGGGAGAGAAAGGTAATGGACCACAAAGGTAGACTTAGGGAACTCAGCGACTTATTTAAATGTAATAACATTTGTATCATAGGAGTCCTAGAAGATGAAGAGAGAAAAAAGGAGGAAGAAGGTTATTGGAGCAAATTATAGCTGAAAACTTCCCTAATCTGGGGAAGGACACACACATCAAAATCCAACAAGCTCAGAGAACTCACACTGAATTCAACAAAAGCTGACTGTTGCCAAGGCATATCATAGTCAAATTCACAAAATATATTAACAAGGAAAGAATCCGGAGAGCAAGCAAGGGAGAAAAAGTCTTTAACCTACAAGGGAAGACAGATCAGATTCACAGTGTATCTGTCCACAGAGACTTGGCAGGCCAGAAAGGAGTGGAAGGACATATTCAACGTGCTGAATGGGAAAAACATGCAGCCAAGAATTCTTTATCTAGCAAGACTCTCATTCAGAAGACAATAAGAGAAAATGCATAGAAAGAGACATAAAGAGTTTCCCAGATAAACAAAAACTAAAGGAGTTTGTGAACACTAAACCAGCCCTGCAAGAAATTTTAAGGAGGACTCTTTGAGTGGAGAAAAAGAGACCAAAAGCAACAAAGACTAGAACAGACCAGAGAACATCACCAGAAACACCAACTCTATAGGGAACACAATGGCACTAAATTCATGTCTATCAGTAATCATTCGGAATGTAAATGGACTAAACGCACCAATCAAAAGACATAGGGTATCGGAATGAATAAAAAAATAAGATCCATCTACATGCTGCCTACAAGAGACTCATTTTAGACCTAAAGACACGTGCAGACTGAAAGTAAGGGGATGGAGAACCATCTATCATGCTAATGAACATCAAAAGAAAGCCGAGGTGCCATACTTATATCAGACAAACTAGAATTTAAAACAAAGACTGTAACGAGATGAAGAAGGTCACTATATCATAATTAAGGGGTCTATCCATCAAGAAGACCTGACAATTTATGCCCCCAACTTGGGAGCACCCAAATATATACATCAATTAATAATAAACATAAAGAAACTCATTGATAATAATATAGTAATAGTTAACACCCCACTTACAGCAATGGACAGATCATCTAAGCAGAAGATCAACAGGAAATAATGGCTTTGAATGACACACTGGACCAGATGGACTTCACAGATATATTCAGAACATTTCATCTAAAGCAGCAGAATACACATTCTTCTCAAGTGCACATGGAATATTCTCCAGAATAGATCACATACTGGGTCACAAATCAGGCCTCAACAATTACAAAAAGACTGAGGTCATACTGTGCATATTTTCAGGTCACAATGCTATGAAACCTGAAGTCAGCCACAAGAAAAAATTTGGAAAGACCACAAACACATGGAGGTTAAAGAGCATCCTACTAAAGAATGAATGGCTTAACCAGGAAATTAAAGAAAAATTTAAAGAAATACACAAGGAATCAAATGAAAATGAAAGCACAGACAGTCCCAAACCTTCAGAATACAGCAAAGGCAGTCTTAAGAGGGAAGTATATTGCAATATAGGCTTACCCCAAGAAGCAAGAAAAGTCTCAAATACCCATCCTAAACTTACAGTAAAAGAGCTAGAAAAGGAACAACAAATAAAGCCTAAAGCCAGCAGAAGGGAAATAATACAGACTACAGCAGAAATAAATGATACAGAAACAAAAAGAAAACAGTAGAATGGATTAACAAAACTAAGAGCTGGTTCTTCAAAAGAATCACTAAAATTGATAAGCCCTTAGCAAGACTTAGCAAAAAGAAAAAAAGACACAAATACATAAAATCATGAATGAAAGAGGAGAGATTACAAACACACCAGAAATACAATTATAAGAGAATACTATGAAAAATCATATGCCAACAAACTGGGCAACCAGGAAGAAATGGACAAATTCCTAGAAACAAACTACCAAAACTGAAACAGGAAGAAACAAAATTTGAACAAACCCCCATAACCAGCACAGAAATTGAAGCAGTAACCAAAAATCTCCCAACAAACCAAAGTCCAGGGCTGGATGGCTTCCCAGAGGAATTCTACCAGACATTTGAAGAAGAGTTAATACCTATTCTTCTCAAAGTGTTCCAAAAAATAGAAATGGAAGGAAAACTTCCAAACTCATTCTACCAAGCCAGTATTACCTTGATTCCAAAAGCAAAGACCCCACTAAAAAGAATTACATGCCAATATCCCTGATGAACATGGATAGAAAAATTCTCAACAAGAAACTAGCAAATCGAATCCAACAGTACATTAAAAGCATTATTCACCATGATAAAGTGGGATTTATTCCTGAGCTGCAGGATGGTTCAATATTAACAAATCAATCAACGTGACACACCACATTAATAAAAGGAAGGATAAGAACCATATGATCCTCTCAATGCAGAAAAAGCATCTGACAAAGTACAGCATCCTTTCTTGATAAACCCCTCAACAAAGTAGGAATAGATGGAACATACTTCAACATCATAAAGGCCATCTATGAAAGACCCATAGCTAATACCATCCTCAGTGTAGAAAAACTGGAGTCCTTCCCCTAAGGCCAGGAACAAGACAAGCGGGGAGAAACTGAGAGCCTTTTCTGAGAACAAGACAAGGATGTCCACTCTCACCATTACTATTTAACATAGTACTTGGAAATCTTAGCTTCAGCAATCAGACATGACATAAATAAATAAATAGATAGATTAGATAGATAGATAGCATCCAAACTGGCAAGGAAGAAGTCAAACTTTCACTGTTTGCAGATGACATGATACTATATGTAGAAAACCTGAAAGACTCCACCAAAAATTTGCTAGAACTCATACATGAATTCAGCAGTGTCGCAAGATATAAAGTCAATGTGCAGAAATCTGTTGCATTTCTATACACCAGTAACAAAGCAGCAGAAAAAGAAATCAAGGAATTGATCCCATTTGCAATTGCACTACAAATAGTAAGATACCTAGGAATAAATCTGACTAAAGAAGTTAAAAGATCTGTATTCTGAAAACTATAAAACACTTATGGAAGAAATTGACGAGGACACAAAGAAAGGGAAAAGCATTTCATGCTCATGGACTGGAAGAACAAACATTGTTAAAATGTCTATACTACCAAAGTAATCTACACATTTAATGCAATCACATCAAAATACCACCAGCATTTTTCACAGAGCTAGAATAAACAATCAAAATTTCGTATGGAACCACAAAAGACCCTGAATAGCCAAAGCAATTCTGAGAAAGAAAAACTAAACTAGAGGCATCACGATTCCGGACTTCAAGCTCTGTTCCAAAGTTGTCATCATCAAGACAGTATGGTACCGGCACAAAAGCAGACACATAAATCAATGGGACAGAATAAGAGAACCCAGAAATGGCCCCTCAACTCTGTGGTCAACTCATCTTTGACAAATCAGGAAAGAATATCCAGTGGAAAAGACAGTCTCTTCAACAAATGGTGCTGGGAAAACTGGACCACTTTCTTACACCATATACAAAAATAAATTCAAAATGGATGAAAGACCTAAATATGAGACCTGGAACCATAAAATTCTTAGAGGAGACAGGCAGAAACCTCTTTGACTTCAGTCGCAGCAACTTCTTATTAGACATGACTCTGTAGGCAATGGAAAAAAAAAAAAAAAAAGCAAAAATGAACTGTCGGGACTTCATCAAGATAATAAGCTTTTGCACAGTAAAGGAAACAGTCAACAAAACTAAAAGGCAGTCTATGGAATGGGAGAAGATATTTGCAAATGACCCATCTGATAAAGGATTAGTATCCAAAATCTATAAAGAACTTACCAAACTCAATACCCAAAAAACAAATAATTTAGTTAATAAATGGGCAGAAGATGTGAATAGACACTTTCCCAAAGAAAGCATACAGATGGCCAGTAGACACTTGAAAAATGCTCAACATCACTCATCATCAGGGAAATGCAAATCAAAACCACAATGAGATATCACCTCACACCTGTCAGAATGGCGAAAATTACCGACACAAGAAAAAACAGGTGTTGTGAGCATGTGGAGAAAGGGGAACCTCTTATATTGGTGGGAATGCAAACTGGTGCATTCACGCTGGAAAACAGTATGGAGTTCCTCAAAAAGTTAAAAATAGAACTACTGTATGATCCAACAATTTCACTACTAGGTATTTACCCAAAGGATACAAAGATACTGATTTAAAGGGGCACAAGCACCCTGATGTTTATAGCAGCATTATCAACAAGTTATGGAGAGATCCCAAATGTCCATTGACATATGAATGGATAAAGAAGATGTGGATATATAGACAATGGAATATTACTCAGCCACCAAAAAGAATGAAATCTTACCATTTGCGATGACGTGGATGGAACTAAAGAGTATTATGCTAAGTGAAATAAGTCAGTCGGAGAAAGACAAATACTCGTATGTGGAATACTCAAATGTGGAATTTTTTTTTTTTTTAATTTTTTTATTCTTATGTTAATCCCCTTACATTACAACATTAGTTTTAGATGAAGTGTTCCATGATTCATTGTTTGTGCACAACACCCAGTGCTCCATGCAGAATGTGCCCTCCTAAATACCCACCACCAGGCTAACCCATCCTCCCACCCCCCTCCCCTCTAGAACCCTGTTTGTTTTTCAGAGTCCATCGTCTCTCATGGTTCGTCTACCCCTCCGATTTCCCCCGCTTCATTCTTCCCCTCCTGCTACCTTCTTCTTCTTCTTCTTTTTTTTTTTTTTCTTAACATATATTGCATTATTTGTTTCAGAGGTACAGATCTGAGATTCAACAGTCTTGCACAATTCACAGCGCTTACCAGAGCACATACACTCCCCAGTGTCTATCACCCAGTCCCCCCATCCCTCCCACCCCAACCCCCACTCCAACAACACTCAGTTTGTTTCCTGCGATTAAGAATTCCTCATATCAGTGAGATCATATGATACATGTCTTTCTCTGTTTGACTTATTTCACTCAACATAATACCCTCCAGTTCCATCCACGTCGTTGCAAATGGCAAGATCTCATTCCTTTTGATGGCTGCATAATATTCCATTGTATATATATACCACATCTTCTTTATCCATTCATCTGTCGATGGACATCTTGGCTCTTTCCACAGTTTGGCTATTGTGGACATTGCTGCTATAAACATCGGGGTGCACGTAGCCCTTCGGATCCCTACTTTTGTATCTTTGGGGTAAATACCCAGTAGTGCAATTGCTGGATCATATGGTAGCTCTATTTTCAACTTTTTGAGGAACCTCCATACAGTTTTCCAGAGTGGCTGCACCAGCTTGCATTCCCACCAACAGTGTAGGAGGGTTCCCCTTTCTCCGCATCCCCGCCAACATCTGTCGTTTCCTGACTTGTTAATTTTAGCCATTCTGACTGGTGTGAGGTGATATCTCATTGAGGTTTTGATTTGGATTTCCCTGATGCCGAGCGATATTGAGCACTTTTTCATGTGTCTGTTGGCCATTTGGATGTCTTCTTTGGAAAAATGTCTGTTCATGTCTTCTGCCCATTTCTTAATTGGATTCTTTGTTCTTTGGGTGTTGAGTTTGATGAGTTCTTTATAGATTTTGGATACTAGCCCTTTATCTGATATGTCATTTGCAAATATCTTCTCCCATTCTGTCGGTTGTCTTTTGGTTTTGTTAACTGTTTCCTTTGCTTTGCAAAAGCTTCTTATCTTGATGAAGTCCCAATAGTTCATTTTTGCCCTTGCTTCCCTTGCCTTTGGCGATGTTTCTAGGAAGAAGTTGCTTCGGCTGAGGTCAAAGAGGTTGTTGCCTGTGTTCTCCTTTAGGATTTTGATGGACTCCTGTCTCACATTGAGGTCTTTCAACCATTTGGAGTCTATTTTTGTGTGTGGTGTAAGGAAGTGGTCCAGTTTCATTCTTCTGCATGTGTCTATCCAATTTTCCCAACACCATTTGTTGAAGAGACTGTCTTTGTTCCATTGGACATTCTTTCCTGCTTTGTCGAAGATTAGTTGACCATAGAGTTGAGGGTCCATTTCTGGGCTCTCTATTCTGTTCCATTGATCGATGTGTCTGTTTTTGTGCCAGTACCATGCTGTCTTGATGATGACAGCTTTGTAATAGAGCTTGAAGTCCGGAATTGTGATGCCACCGGCTTTGCTTTTCTTTTTCAATATTCCTCTGGCTATGCGGGGTCTTTTCTGGTTCCATACAAATTTTAGGATTATTTGTTCCATTTCTTTGAAAAAAGTGGATGGTATTTTGATGGGGATTGCATTGAATGTGTAGATTGCTCTAGGTAGCATTGACATCTTCACAATATTTGTTCTTCCAATCCATGAGCATGGAACGTTTTTCCATTTCTTTGTGTCTTCCTCAATTTCTTTCATGAGTATTTTATAGTTTTCTGAGTACAGATCCTTTGTCTCTTTGGTTAGATTTATTCCTAGGTATCTTATGGTTTTGGGTGCAATTGTAAATGGGATCGACTCCTTAATTTCTCTTTCTTCTGTCTTGTTGTTGGTGTATAGGAATGCCACTGACTTCTGTGCATTGATTTTATATCCTGCCACTTTACTGAATTCCTGTATGAGTTCTAGCAGTTTTGGGGTGGAGTCTTTTGGGTTTTCCACATAAAGTATCATATCATCTGCAAAGAGTGAGAGTTTGACTTCTTCTTTGCCAATTTGGATGCCTTTGATTTCTTTTTGTTGTCTGATTGCTGTGGCTAGGACTTCCAATACTATGTTGAATAGCAGTGGTGATAGTGGACATCCCTGCCGCGTTCCTGACCTTAGGGGGAAAGCTCTCAGTTTTTCCCCATTGAGAATAATATTTGCTGTAGGTTTTTCATAGATGGCTTTTATGATATTGAGGTATGTACCCTCTATCCCTATACTCTGAAGAGTTTTGATCAAGAAAGGATGCTGTACTTTGTCAAAAGCTTTTTCGGCATCTATCGAGAGGATCATATGATTCTTGTTCTTTCCTTTGTTAATGTACTGTATCACATTGATTGATTTGCGGATGTTGAACCAACCTTGCCGCCCAGGGATAAATCCCACTTGGTCATGGTGAATAATCCTTTTAATGTACTGTTGGATCCTATTGGCTAGTATTTTGGTGAGAATTTTTGCATCCATGTTCATCAGGGATATTGGTCTGTAATTCTCCTTTTTGATGGGGTCTTTGTCTGGTTTGGGGATCAAGGTAATGCTGGCCTCATAAAATGAGTTTGGAAGTTTTCCTTCCGTTTCAATTTTTTGGAACAGTTTCAGAAGAATAGGTATTAATTCTTCTTGAAATGTTTGGTAGAATTCCCCTGGGAAGCCATCTGGCCCTGGGCTTTTTCAAATGTGGAATTTAAGAAAGAAAACAGATGAACATATGGCAAGGGGAAAAAAGGAGATCGAGAAACAAACAATAAGAGACTCTTAATGATAGAGAACAAACCAAGTGTTCATGGAGCAAGGTGGGTGGGTCATGGGCATTAAGGAGGCACCTGTTGGTATGAGCACTGGGTGTTGTATGTAGATGATGAATCACTGAATTCTATTCCAGAAATCAATATTGCACTGTATATTAACTAACAAAATTTAAAATGAAAAATTAAAAAATAAAACAAAGAAGCATTCTTTGCAGCACTTCTGAGAAATGATATGGGTGTTGCTGGGGCTCAAATCTTCCTGGCAAGATCTAGGAGCATGGTGTTCTACACCCTTTTCCAGAAGATTCATAGTATGTGCTAGTGTATTAAAGGCTACAAATAGTCCTGTGGCAAAGAAACTGTTTAACTTTGTTGAACAAGATTTCCCAAACATATCTGAACATAGAAAATTATTTTCTTTCTTTCATTCTCATTTTTAAAAAGATGCTTAACATGATTTCAAAAAAAACTTCATTTGCTTGCATGGTCTCTCTTCGACAGATAGATGATAGATAGATAAGAATTATTTCCCAACTCCCATCTCTGCTGCAGTCTCAGTTTCAAATTCTCAATTTGATTGATGTTACCTGGATCAGTGTCCCTTCTGTTGTGGCCAGAACATCAAATTCAAATTACACCAAATGTCTATTTGGAACTCACCAATGAGGGTGAGAGTCATATTTAAGGAAATCTCATTATGAGATGAGCACCTGGTCCTCATAGGATCTGCTAATAACATGTGTTAGCTCAAATACAGAGTGCCCATTCACACAGATGTTCATGAAGGACATGAGGAAACCAAATGACTTTATCTTGAGAAGTGATACTATGTCCACAAATGTTGGAGTACGTATAAGAGCTAATGTCCAACCTTGCGCAACTGGAAGATCACCTAGGAACAGTCTCTGCACGGGGGTGAAAAGTTTGGAAAACCTCACAGAGTGAATCTGTAGTCCAGACGCATTTGGACTAGGAGCAACTGACAAGATCCCATGCTGGGGTGACACAGTTTGCCCCTGAAATTGTCCTGGGAGAATTTTCATGTCAAATTAAAAATAGTACCGCAGTGAGCACTGGGTGTTACATCAAACAATGAATCATGGAACTCTACATCAAAAACTAATGATGTACTGTATGGTGACTGACATAACATAATAAAAAAAATAGTGTTCTGGATCTGCACATCCTCGCGTCAGAATAAAAACGCCGAAACATACAGAGCAGTATCTCACAGAAAGAGACAGCCACTGTGCCTAGCAACCAAATCTAAGTCCCAGTCACAGGAAATAGCCAGATTTTAAGGATTCTTTGTAAAACTGTGAAATTTACAATAGTTGCACTAGGTGGCACTGGCTATACTCTTTTGAAAATGATGAAATGTTCAGATCATTTGATTAAATCGCAAAACTAGGGCTTTCTTGTTTAGTGTAGGATAAGGAACTTGGCCAAATCACCGATGGTTTCATTCCTGACATGATGCCATTGATTTTCGAATAAGGTTTGTGTCCCTGTCACTCACCCCTCAACTGTGAAGTTTCCTTCTCAGAGATGGGAGTCAGAACCACATGTCCTGCCAGGCCACCAAGACTGCGGCAAGCCCAGTGGAGCCAGAGCTTGTGAGTCATCACAGGCCCCTGGGGGACAGACTTGAACACGAACCACAAGCTACACAACGTGCACGGAGCACAGAGCTGTCCTCTAGAGAGGAACCAAACCGACTGACAGCAAGAGGGAAGAAACCCCCTAACTCCTTACTTGGGACACTCACCTCTTAGGGGAAGAGAATGCTTAAGGTTTCCAAAGTTTCTTTCTCTCACATGACTTAGTTTTGCTAATTTTGGGGGACTATTTATACCTGATATTCTGGAGTGTGACGAATGCTGATCTCGAATTCCTCCCTGCTCATAAAGCGCTCTTATTTAACCTGAAAGGCAACATTATGCCCCAACATTATGTACCGAGAGAAGGAAAATTTCTCTTCCATATATTTCAAGTTCATTATAACCCATTCTAGAATCAGTCAAAAAATGGCACCACACATCAGCTGAGCAAGAAACAATCACGGCGTACGTGATATCCCGCCAATCTGTGAGTCTCTTAAGTCTTGGTTGTCCTGGAACTGGGCTCGTGTGAATCAGAACCCACCTGCTAGACCTTAACAGTTCTTTAGAAGTGAAGATCTTACCGTTCCCATGTTTCTAGCTTCACGTTGGCTTAAAGGCGTAATCCATGCATCCTCGTCGATGTCCCTGACTCCTGTGCCAAAAACATTTGCAATCAGTAACTACAGGTGTGTTTTGGTTTGTTTTTTTAGTATTTACATATTCCGGCAAAATTCCTTTACTTGACAACCTTACCTTTGCTTGAATATGCTGAGCCCTAAAAGCCCAGTACTGGTCACAGACAAAGCAGTTTAGGGGACCCTTCCAATCCTAACTGACAAGGACTTACTGTTTGTGGTTAAAGGCATGGCCTTTCTGGGTTGTGTACTTGAGCCCCCTACGCCTCACTTGATGAGTACCCCATGGCTTGTGCCTTTGTTTGCAAAGCAGTGCAAGGGAAACAGGATTCTGAGAGCTCTAAGTACCTCTGAGCATGTGGGGAACAGTGTGTACGTTTATGTTGGCTCTGTTTCTGGAAAGCTCTGGTTTGGATCATTTCAAGCTGAGCAGAGAGAGGAATGGCTCACGGAACCATCTATGCCTGCAGCCATGTGCTCGCTTTTCTGAGTGCACTCATCAGGCTTTATCTCTTCTAAGTAAGATTCCCTGCTAAGTGGTTTACTGCTGATTTTGTAGGGCACATCTGAACAGGTTCATGGTTTGAGCAACAGCAGGATAAAATAAAGGCCAAGGAAGCCAGGCAGTGGGGAAGTGAAATGCTGGGTGGTATTGTACCGTAACAGTAATGGGGGCAGAGTATTTGGACAATAAAATGACTCAAATTATGTGGGATTTGCTGGAAAATGAGTAAGTCAAAGCAGTTTTACTGGAATTGCATTATACACTATGTATATGTACCATGCTTCTGCTTGACATTTACACTGAAGTTCAAAACATTTCCTGAAATCTTCCAATGCAGCCAATTTGGGCGTGGGGAGACATGACAGTATTGTATGTCCTCTGTTTACTGAAAATGAAAAAAAAAAAAAATGAGGAACCAGTTAGATCATTGGATTCAGGTCTTTTCATTTTACAAATAACAATGCGAGGCCAAGAGAGAAGAAATGATCTCTCCAAGATCATACAGTAGTAATGTTGGAGATTGGTCCATGGGAATCATCCCACCTTTCTCCTTCTGGCTTGCCAATTCCCCTGCCTTCCACAGGCCAGGGCACAATGGGTTGAGACACCCATTGCTTATCAAGGGTTGTGAAATATACTCACTTCTTCCAAAAGGAGATCACTAGTGTGATGGTACACGGGGAGCTGCGTCTGTCTCTCTGACCTTGGTTAATTGCTGGGCTCTGCCACATTCTCCACCTTCATGGCTCATCCTCTCCCCACGGCTGAGGCCGCTTGATCCCCACTGACCTTGGTCAGGAGCGATTGAGGGAGCCCCAGCTCAATGCCTGGGACCCAGCGAAATATTTTCTCTGCCAGAACAGCTTTGGCTTTGCCTCCAACTTTGACAACTATATCTGTTTCTGTGTTTTTCTTGAGTTGGAGTCCCTACTTTTGCTACAAACCATACCCCTCTTTATTTCCCGTACAAGAGTCCCTACTTTTTAATGCTCTGTGTCCAGTGCATTCTGCTTTCTTTTTGCCGGCTGCTTTCTTTTTGCCGAATTGGGAAACTCAAGGTCGGGTCCTTGCCTCAACCCAGAGGCTGGGGCCCCCTACTTGCTAATGAGGGGCTGGCCTTTTCCTTCGGTGAAGACGTAAATACTGAGAAAAATACATACGTCTATTGCAGTTCAGTTTGGTCTATCCTGCATGTCTTAAATTTTTCTTCCCCCTCTTGCTCTCAGCAGTCAAGCTGGCTTCTTCATGAAGAAAAGAGCTGCCAGCTACACAGACCTACACCTGCACAGCACTTGGGCACCAGGCCCCCTCCTGGGGGTCCCACTCTGGATAGTGTCAGCACAAAGCCAGTCACACCCTCTGCTCCTTCCAGCTCTATCAGCGTCACCTCCTAGAATATACCAGTTCTGGGATCCCCTCCAGACCACCTTTACCCAGAGCCTATGCCTGTCCCCGACATCTCTGAGGCCCCTCTTTCTAGCAGATTCTTCTTCTCTTCCTCTCTTTGGCTTTGTTTGGCAATTCAGGAGACCCCAACACATACGTAGGGACACCCAGACCTGTAGACCATCCACACCCACCGTATCCTGTAGCCCCTGGGCCACCACTAGGGATTAGCCCATCATTGAGGGGTCCATCCTTGGTAGATCAGCCAGTGAAGGAGGCCCATCCCAGCCTTGGCAGCCGGGAATTCAGGGGACCTGTGATCTAGAGCAACCCTGTGCAACAGAGATAGGACACAATTCACATATGTAATTTTAAATTTTATAGAAGCCTCATTAAACAAATTAGGAAAAAACCAGGTAAAATAAGCTTTAATATATTTTATTTCACTCAATATATCTAAAATATCAGTATTTCAAATACTAAGATTTTGGAAAAATTAATACAGAGATACTTTACATTCTGTTTTTTGTACGAAGTCTTTGAAATCCAGTATGTATTTTATACTTACAGCAAATCTCAATTATGATTATAGCTGCATTTCCTGTACTCAGTAGCCCCCCGTCCAAGCAGCTGCCAAGGACACAGAGCAGGAAGGAGTGGACGTCGGCCGGCCACGCCCCTGCACCTTGGAAGACAGAGGAGAGCAACGGGGACCCTCCATGTGCGGTACTGTCCATCCTTCCATTTTCTCTGTATCTGTTAGCCACCTTTTGTCTTCACTGTATGCCAAATCTAGCCCCGACCTTGTGAGAACCCTCAGCGCCCCCATCCTGTGTCCTTCCATCGCTCCAGCTCACCAACCCTTTCCAGTCTCCCTTCAAGGTACGGAACGTGGAGGGGCTGTGGGAGGAATCCACAGAGCGCAGCGGTCTGTGTGTGAAGTGTCCATCCTGGGGAGCATTAGCGGGTGGTGGGGAGGCTGCCCCCGAGGTCAGAGCTGAGAGTATAATATGCCCAAGTCACCATTGGTAGAACACGGTGCCTCAGGGCAGCACCTAACCTGCCCCCGGGATGCTGGCGTGCCACCCGCAGAGAGACTCAGCCTCTCTAGGTCTTGATGACAAACCTCATCTCATCTAAAATGACAGACATAATAACAGTAACATACATGCTCTCCTGGGTCCCACAACTGTTTAAGTGTTTTACATGTGTTAATTTACTTATTGTCACAGAAGTTCTATTTTCATGCCTCCTTTATGTGAACAACCAAGCACAGAGAGACTAAGAACCTTGTCCTAAGTCACACAGCTGGTGTGTGGAAGGCTGGGGATCTGAATCCACATAGCAAACTGAAATAATGCATGTGTAGCTTTTATCGTAGACTCCTGGGCATGTAGCTGGGTCAAATAACAGCCGCTATAGGGCAGCACAGAAGAGGCTGGTAGGGGTGGGGGGTGACATGCAGCGTGTCCTCAGACCAGAAGCTGAGGTCACTCTGTCAATTCACAGTTGTAAGTCCTCCACACTTCCTACTCACACAATCCGCAGGCCACTTCCCTTCAGTTTAGTCCAATGACTAAGTGTTTCTATATCTGTCCTGCTTCTTGAGGGTATGTAATTCTGTCTTAAAACTTCCAAGAAGGAGCACTACAGAATCAACAACAAAAACTCCCATCATCCACTTCTTCACAGTTAATGAGTCCTGCCTCCTTCCAGTTCTAGGTGAAGTGAGGCTTCTTCCTACAGTGGGAAAGACCATCTGGTCAACCCTATCCTAGCCATACCAAGAGCAGGGATTAGCATAGGAATTCATGAGCTTAGAAACAAGGAAAGAGTACCCAATACGGATTTTTTATTATTTGTGAAATACCTCTTAAGGCTTATTAGAAGAAAGTTTTCCTTTAGGAGATGTCTTTTTTAGGCTAGTTTCAAATGTTACCTGCATTTCCTAGATATTCCCTAGGGGAAAGACCCAGTGGCTTCTCAGTTGTAAGGAAGATTAGCCAGTCATCAAGGATTTCTCCTGAGGAAAGGTGAGGATGAGGTGGGATGACAGAGGCACTGTGCTCTGGGGCATAGCCCAGCAGAGCCTAAAATCCTGCTGTATCCTCAGGACGGGCACGAACGGGAATGTTGGCATCCTAAACCCATTTCCTCCCACACTCACACCGCACAACCATGCCATGCCATGTGACTCTGTCAGCTGAAGCACACATGGTCCTATTTTCCAACCACGTGCCTGACTTTATTTCAGCATCAGTAACTGAATCACCTTTGAGCATTCATACCATAGCCGAGCACACCAAATCCTCTGAGTCTAAATCTCATTGTTTTAAAACCATAGGGAGTAGATGTAGTCATTCCATGGACGGCACACTCACATGGTCTCGCCCTTCGGGTCCAGCATTAGAGGCCTGTCTCATGCTGCCTGCAGGATGTCCTGGCCCATCTCTTTGCCCATCTCCAGCCTGAACTGACAGCTGGGGCCATCAGTTCCTGAATTCCACCTCCTTGGGAAAAGGAAGAAGATACATTAAGGTGTTTCCTTTGGCAGAATAATCATTGATGATTCTCTACTTAGAAGAACTAAGACTTTGGTCCTGGGGGCAAAAACACGCCATGTGGCAGTGTGTTTTACACCCGTTGAATGCCTGTTACCAGACATGAAATCACGATCATCAGAATTGAGTCAAGCTTGGGAAGGCCCTTGGTCTATGCCCTCGAGACTAGTTCCCATAGTCAAAGCTCTGGGAGACAGGGACACTACCGACGATAAGACCATCACCCAGGTTTCTTAGAGTCAAATTTAGCTTTGAGAGTTTTGTCCATTGCTTCCTCTTCATGACACAGTCATTTTGTGTATATAGCAGACTATTGCTCTTTCCTGAGGTGTTGCTGGTATAATTCTCAGAAAAGAACTGAAATGAGGTTTAGTGTAAAACTGGGCCAAGCCATCCAAGCAAGAAGTTTTAAGAAGTTTAAGTAAAAGGTGCCAGAAACATCATTAGTCATTTGAATTGATAATGCAGGTGAGAGTTATAAAATACCCGGTTATTTTTACAAACGGATTAAACACCCCTTCACGGCAGAGTGGGTGAATATTTAAAAGTCCCTGACCACTGGGAACATCATTGGTGGTTGAGGGTAGAGTAGTCTGGAAAACGGTGGGCCCCTGAAATTGGCTGGCCCTCTGCTTTCACCCTCCATGAAAGCGCCAAAGTCCCAGTGATTCCTGAAGTAGCTGCTCTCTGGGGTGGTCTAGTTCTGTAAGACAGGAGACAATCCAGACAATCACTGAATTAGAACAGGTAAAGACAGGTGCTAATTTTCTCACTGTGGCACTGAGCAGTTTCAATCCTTATCTGCAACAAACAACAGCAACTTCAAAGGAGTCCTCCCATGGGTGGTGGTCCCCATGGAGGGTAGTCCCCATGGGTGATGGTCCCCATGGATGGTAGTCTCCATGGAGGGTGGTCCCCATGGGGGGTGGTCCCCATGGATGGTGGTCCCCATGGGTGGTAGTCCCCATGGAGGGTGATACCTATGGGTGATGGTCCCTATGGGTGGTAGTCCCCATGGAGGGTGGTCCCCATGGGGGGTAGTCCCGTGGAGGATGGTCCCCATGGGAGGTGGTCCCCGTGGCTATGATCCCCATGGGGGATGGTCCCCACGGGTGATGGTCCCCATGGGGGATGGTCCCCATGGGTGGTAGTCTCCGTGGAGGGTGGTCCCCATAAGGGGTGGTCCCCATGGGGGTTGGTCCCCATGGGGATGGCCCCTATGGGGGGTGGTTCCCATGGGTGGTAGTCCCCATGGAGGGTGGTCCCCATAGGGGGTGGTCAACATGGGTGGTGGTCCTCATGGAGGGTGGTCCCCATGGAGGATGGTCCCCAATGGGGGGTGGTCCTTGCAGCCTGAGTTATGGTGAGTTGGTGACTAGATAACATCATTTTCAGCCCAGGCCAGTTGTATGGCCTTGAATGGATCTGGCAGTCAGTCATTCTGTTCAGAGAGAGTCATACTGACTACAGAGCTTCCCAGGTTCCTGGACTTCTGACTCAGAAAGACCCTTGTATATGAGGTGCTGCCCACTGGCCTGGAAGAGAGGCTTGCCCACAGGACTTGGGAGTTACAGGGGATGAGGGAAAGAGGAGAGGGTATGGGAGAACATGAGGGTCCCTGGGGAGAGGAGGACGGTGCTGTTTACAACTCGTTATCCTGCTCTCAACTGCTGTGCCCACAGGACGCTGGGGAAATGTGTCTGCCCCAAATTGGGCACAAATGACAGAGCATAGAAGTGGGACGTTATGTGTGTGTGTGTGTGTGTGTGTGTGTGTGTGTGTACTCGGCAGGGGAGAAGCTGCGACCCTCTAGTCCTGCAGCAGAGGCCATGGGAAGGGGACACACATCCTGCCACCTTCTCCAAGCCAAGGGCGGAGCTCTGTGCATGAATTAGCTTGTTCTTCCCCACATGTAAACCCAAGTTACCCTCAAGCAGTAACTACTAATCGATAGGGAAGAAGGAAAGCACAGCAAGCTAGCTCACTGCATTTAGAGCTGATTTATTTTATGGAAAATCACCTTTCATATTTCCATAGTGAGACATACTCCATTGTACCTTATAGTTTTTAGTAGTACTGTGAAACTGATTCCTTTAAAGCCTGCAACTTCTGCATTGGCATCTCTTGGGTGTTACACCAATGAGTTAGGGAGAGGTCTCTTATTACATGACGGCTGAGCCAGTACAAACTTGACAGAGAAAACATAGCCCTGGAACAAGCTGGAGCTGGTAACTCACTTGTAGTTTAAAGAATGACTAATTTATAGGAAAAAAGAAAACCAATTATAGTATAAGTAAATTTTATTACAGAGAAGAGTTTTAAAGCAAATAATTAATAACCCAGACATTCTTGCTCCACGCTGCATTTCTGTGGCAGGGGACGTCCTTTATTCCAGAGGGGGGGGGACCTGGTTTGCAATCACGCTCCTGTGCCAGTAAGTGTAATACGACCCAGAAGATTCAGAGCAAGATGATGAGGAGACAGACACAGCTGGTCCTTGGACAATGTGGGCTTAGGGGCACCCACCTGCCCCAACAAAAATCTCCATGTAACTTTTGAATCTCCCCCAAAACTTTAATAGCCTACTGTTGCCAAGAAGCCTCAGGGTAATATGAGCAGTCAGTGAACATGTATTTTGTATGTTACCCATATTATAAACCTTAGTCTTACAATAAAGTCAGCTAGAGAAAAGAAAATGTAGTTAAGAAAATCATAAGGAAGAGAAAAGACATTTACAGATCTGCAGGTGTATTCACTGAAAGGCAGGCAGGTATAGGAGGGCCGCCAGGGCTGAGCCAGGACGGGGGCAGGCTGGGCGCAATGCTGCACATGGGTAGAGGCCCTGCGCCCCTGCCCGCAGGTGTAGTTAAGCCCACCTCGCAGCTACCACCACCCCTGAGTGCCCGCCTGGAGGAGGCGGGTCCGGGGCCTCCGTGCCCCAGCACAGCCCCAATGGGTCAGGAGGACTGGGGTGCCCTGTGCAGTGCTGGCTGGCTCCTGGGTACCCTCCTCGGCTGCAGTCCAGGTACCCAGCAGCCTGCAGCCCTGCCCCTCTCCTCCCCAGTGGGCAGGGGGCAGCGTGTGGGACCCCTGCTCCTATGGTCTAGTAAGATCCTGGGAGCCTGGGTGTGTGGCTGTGAATAAAGGCCTTGTGGCTTCTGCTGTCAACCCTTAAAAAAAGGGGGGGTTGTGCCTGGGGGGCTCAGTTGGTTGGGCATTGGACTCCTGGTTTCAGATCAGGTCATGATCTCAAGGTCGTGGGATGTAGCCCGTCAGCCGCGCTCGCACTGGGCGTGGAGCTTGCTTAGGATTCTCTCTCCCTCCTGTCCCTTCCCCCTCCCCCCCTCACACACCTGCCACAAGCTCTCTCTCTCTCCCTAAAATAAATACATACATACATACATACTTACATACATATGTGTAAGTGGACCCATGCAGTTCAAACTTGTGTCCTTCAAGGGTGAGCTGTATGCCCCTAGTCTAGTGTGGCTTCAGGACACTCTCCTCTTGCAGGGAGCAAGCATTGGTGGAGTGTGTGAACCTCGCCATCCCGAAGTCTTGCGGGCACAGCAGACCACAAAGCAAGAAGGCGCATGGCTGAATGCAGTTTCCTTCTCTGACCTCACTCGCCTCTTACTCTAGCTGCCCTTCAGCCACACGGGTGCCTCTCTGCTCTTCGGACAAACCCAGCTCATTTCCACCTCAGGATCTTTGCAACTGCTATTCCTCCTTGACTCCACCTCCCCCCGCTCCCCTGGCTCTTCACACGGCGGGCTCGCGCTTTGCCTTCCCCGCCGAGCCCCAGGTGAGCCCACCCCCAGCAGTCATTGTGCTTCCTGCAGGTCGTACCCCTCGGGAAGCATCGCTTGTCTGTGTGCAAGGGGCTTCTGTGAAGATAGGCTGAAGCTGCCTATCACACGGCTGCCTTCCCCCCGCGCCCGCCCAGGCACATGTTACACCTTCCGTGGATGAACTGTGCATTAGGAAGTCAGGGTCACCATCCTAGGTCTGTTGCTGAGCAGCCGTGTGCCCTTAGGAAAATCACTTTGCCTCTTTGGGCAGCAGTTTTATGGTCTGTAAAGGATGGAGCTGTTTGCCCAAGCATTTTGCACGCACCGACCAAGAGGCCCCCTGAGGCACGTGTTGAGATGGGGAATCAGGAAGAGGCTCCTGAGTGGGATGACTGGGCCCTCCTACCCAGTAGTGCCTCAACAAGGACGTTTGACTTTTATTTTACTATACATTTACGATTTCATTTGAAGAAAGGTATCCACATTAATATGAAAAATGCAAAGTTTTAAAATCACCAATACTGATCATTAAGTCCCTTTCCATCTTGAATTGTGACAATGTCCGACGCAGCATTCGCTCCTCCCGGCTTCCCACAACCAGATCGAATTTCCTGTTACTATTTCTACTAAATACTTCTGGAATCATCACCCAAAGTCAGAGCTTCGGAGTTATTTTTAACAGTTCCTCCTTCTTCCCCTTCTCCACACCACCACCGGTTGCCCAGTTGTCCTAAATGCCTTCCTCATTGACTTTTTTTTTTTAATTTTTTTTGAAGATTTTATTTATTTATTTGACAGAGAGAGACACAGTGAGAGAGGGAACACAAGCAGGGGGAGTGGGAGAGGGAGAAGCAGGCTTCCCGCAGAGCAGGGAACCCGATGCGGGGCTCGATCCCAGGGCCCTGGAATCGTGACCTGAGCCGAAGGCAGACGCTTAACGACGGAGCTGCCCAGGTGCCCCCTCATTGACTTCTTATTTCCTTTCCCAAGGATGGAAATAAGGCGCCGTGTAAGCCGTGGCACAGGGGGTCAGGACCTCATCAGCCCGTAGGCTGGCCTGTTACGGTGGCCGCCCCACCATTCTCCCTGCATGTCTTCTGCCAGCCGGTTACCCACACAATGACCAGGCACCTGCTGCTGTGAAGTGAATCGCAGTGACGTGCCCACAACCTGTCTTGGACACAGGCTACTCTTGTCCGCCACAGCCACCCCTCCACGGGTCTGTACACGGGTCACTGGGCCCTGGGATGTGGGACCCCACTTTCCTGGCCAGGCATCTACAGCCCGGGTCGTGGCCTCTGAGAGTACTGGCAAAAGAATTTGTCTAGTAGGTGGCAGTTGATCAGTCTGGTGTTTCCTCCTGGAAGTAAAATTGCAGGATTTGAGGGAATCTGCAGACATCAGGGTGGACAAGAATGAAGAGGAACAGAAGAGGCGTCGGGCCGAGGAGCACGGAGGCAGGTCCTCTGCCATATGAGAGCAAGGGGCCACGGAGGACAGTAACTGCCCTACGTGGCCGGGTGC
This sequence comes from Mirounga angustirostris, assembly GCF_029215605.1. Lineage (NCBI taxonomy): Eukaryota > Metazoa > Chordata > Mammalia > Carnivora > Phocidae > Mirounga > Mirounga angustirostris. Next base: position 323,918 of record NW_026991740.1, read on the forward strand.
CTGATGGATGCGTCACCTACTCCTGGAAGCCTCCCCTCCTACGCCAGACAAAAGTCATCTGCCTTCTGAACCCAGCACTTAGAACCTCTGTTTTGTCTTTTATTCCTCTTTGCACCACTGGGAGCTGTTTGAGTGCAAGCAATATAGAGCTGCACTCTGGCTAAGGATTCTGGGGTGTCCACAGCATTGAAAGAAAGCTACACTTGTCGATATCCAAAAACACAGATTCCAGCACCGTCCTGATATCTCAGGAGGAGGATCCCAGAGTTTTGGCAATCCTCATACTTTTAGAACATGACTCCTCCCCAGAGGAGGGAAACACGGTTTTCAAGCCACTGCTGGACACACTTGCCACAGGGACAAGTGCGCCTCGAGCTGTTCTCAAGTTGAGTCCCTCGTGCCCCTGAAAGGCTGGCCTGGGGGTGGCGGAGGGGGAGGGCAAGGAGGTGTCCTGGGCAAAACTGACCTGTAATGAGTGGAATTCAAGTCCTTTTGGGATCCAGGTGACCCCCTGTCATGGGCACTGGTCTTCACAATGAAGAGTCATGGTCTTTCCCCTTTCTATGTCTCATCAAGGGAATCTGAGCTGAAGGTTGCGGGTGCAAGATGGACAAACCTTTTTAAAAATTGTAAAGAGAAAGAAAAAAATCTTACTCAAGCCCAAGTAAGGACAGGTGCCCTGGATACACAGTTTTCACAAAGAAGAGAGAGTTCTGGGGAAGGAACGTTCAGTGCAGGCTTATATATGGTTTTACACGAGGAGTTACAAAAATATCCCGATGAAGGACATTCCAGAAAGTTACAGACTTTATCGTACTAGTATGTTCAAGTATGTTCAACTATAATCTATGGGAACCAGAGAGGTTTTTTTGTTTTTCTTACCTTTGTGTTTGGAATGCTCCTTTTTGGTTATTTTTTAAACGAAGCAGATGAGCAATGTGCACTCAGGGCAGAAACAGCCCATGCATTGAGGTTTTGTCGAATCATTTTAACCTCGGTAAATGTTAAAAGTATAGCCTCCCTAGGAGACTGGGAGCATGGTCCACCAACATTAAAAGTAGAAAATTTCCTTTATCTGGGTGTCCTTCGTGAGGAGCTCACCCACATCTGAGGGAAGGGAGCAGCCATGGAAGCCTGTGGTTTCCTCCATGCCCTGACTCATCCACTCACATCCTGACTGGACTTCCACGCCATCTTCAGGCTCTGCTCCACAATGGGAAAATGAAATCTTCGTTCCTTTCTTTCATTCCCTGCAACACTTACTGGTGGCTTTCAGATTTTAGCATATGTCTTACACGGGGTACTTATAGAAATGCGCATTCCGTAGATGCTCACAGCCCTCACGCTGAGACACACGCATCCCCGTTCTCAGTCTGGGATGTGGCTTCGTACCTGCCTGAATGTTGCTGGACCAGCTTGGGCTTCTCTCTCCTTCCATCCAGTCTTCCTTCCCCAAGTTAGATCGTAATCTTTGAGAAAAGGAGTTGCATGTTTTCTTTCTCTGGTACCCCTGAAGGAGTACGTTTACAAATATACATGAGCGGTCCGGATCAGCCAGAAGTCGATGGAAACTTCTTCCATGCCCGTTGTGCGAATGTCAGGACTGGGTTTGAACGAGAAAGACTTGTCTTCTAGGTTGAAAGACCAGTCAGAAGAGAAATAGACAAGGTTTTCCAATACAAGCTTATAAAGACTATTCAAAACGCACTAGAAAAACAAAACGCAGAATATGGAATTTTAACATTTTTTGTTTTCTCAGGCATATGTTTTATTAATTTTACTTGGAACATTATCTAAAGAGGTAAAAAATATTGCCTCATTCTGCTTTATACCTAGCTCATATTCATTGCTTTCTAAAAGCAAAATTTCAGATTAGTTCCAAATTTTTCAAGAATGAAAACATACACCAGAGGCCAAAGTCATGTACTACTCATAGGCCTTTGTTCAGGGAGGAGAGAGGAGGGTCCAGTCGCTTCCTCCTTATTTAACAATGTGTCACTCCCTTGTCCAAAACCCATCCATCAGTGGTTCCAGTTAGCTCTCAGGCTTCGGTGCAGACTCATAAGCGTGGCTTACAGACATCACCTGGTCTGACGCCGTGCCCCCGCGTGCTACTGTAGCCCAGTTTCCGGTTGCATGGACCCTCCAGCCCCTCACACCCTGCCCCCTTCCTAGCATCCTCCATCATTCTGCCTTCAGTTTCTTGAAATGCCTTAGTTTCTGCCATTCTTCCTGTTCCAGCTAACTACCTCATCAACCTTCAAGTCTCATTTTATTTATTTATTTTTAAATTATGTTAGTCACCATACATTACATCATTAGTATTTCATGCAGTGTTCCATGATTTATTGTTTTCATATAACACCCAATGCTCCATGCAATACGTGCCCTCCTTTTTTTTTTTTAATTTTATTATGTTATGCTAGTCACCATACACTACAATACGTGCCCTCCTTAATACCCATCACCAGGCTCACCCATCCCCCCACCACCCTCCCCTCTAGAACCCTCAGTTTGTTTCTCAGAGTCCATAGTCTCTCATGGTTCATCTGTCCCTCCGATTTCCCCCTTTCATTTTTCCCTTCCTATTATCTTTTTTTTTTTTTTAACATATAATGTATTATTTGTTTCAGAGGTACAGGTATGTGATTCATCAGTCTTGCACAATTTACAGCGCTCACCATAGCACATACCCTCCCCAATGTCTGTCACCCAGCCACCCCATGCCTCCCACCCCTCACCACTCCAGCAACCCTCAGTTTGTTTCCTGAGATTAAGAATTCCTCATATCAGTGAGGTCATATGATACATGTCTTTCTCTGATTGACTTATTTCACTCAGCATAATACCCTCTAGTTCCATCCACGTTGTTGCAAATGGCAAGATTTTGGGGTTTTTTGATGGCTGTATAATATTCCATTGTATATATATATATATATATATATATATATATATATATATATACCACTACTTTTTTTTTTAAGATTTTATTTATTTATTTGAGAGAGAGAATGAGATAGAGAGACCATTCTATCTCTCTATAGAAGGGGGAGGGTCAGAGGGAGAAGCAGACTCCCTACAGGGAGCCCGATGCGGGACTCGATCCTGGGACTCCAGGATCATGACCTGAGCCAAAGGCAGTCGCTTAACCAACTGAGCCACCCAGGCGCCTCTATTCCACAACTTCTTTATCCATTCATTTGTTAATGGACATCTTGGCTCTTTCCATAGTTTGGCTATTGTGGACATTGCTGCTATAAACACTGGAGTGCACGTACCCCTTCAGATCACTACATTTGTATATTTGGGGTAAATACCCAGCAGTGCAATTGCTATGTCGTAGGGTAGCTCTATTTTCAACTTTCTGAGGTACCTCCATACTGTTTTCCAGAGTGGCTGCAACAGCTTGCATTCCCACCAACAGTGTAGGAGGGTTCCCCTTTCTCCGCATCCTTGCCAATGTCTGTTGTTTCCTGACTTGTTAATATTAGCCATTCTGACTGGTGTGAGGTGGTATCTCATTGAGGTTTTGATTTGGATTTCCCTGATGCCAAGTGATGTTGAGCACTTTTTCATGTGTCTGTTGGTTATTTGAATGTCTTCTTTGGAAAAATGTCTGTTCATGTCTTCTGCCCATTTCTTTTTTTTTTTTTTTATGTTATGTTAATCACCATACATTACATCATTAGTTTTTGATGTAGTGTTCCATGATTCATTGTTTGCATATAACACCCAGTGCTCCATGCAGTACGTGCCCTCCCTAATACCCATCACCAGGCTAACCCATCCTCCCACCCTCTCCCCTCTAGAAACCTCAGTTTGTTTCTCAGAGTCCATAGTCTCTCATGGTTCATCTCCCCCTCCGATTCCCCCCCACCTTCGTTTTTCCCTTCCTGCTATCTTCTTCTTCTTTTTTTTTTTTAACATATAATATATTATTTGTTTCAGAGGTACAGGTCTATGATTCAACAGTCTTACACAATTCACAGCTCTCACCATAGCACATACCCTCCCCAATGTCTATTGCCCAGTCACCCCATCCCTCCCACCCCCCACCGCTCCAGCAACCCTCAGTTTGTTTCCTGAGATTAAGAATTCCTTATATGAGGTCATAGGATACATGTCTTTCTCTGTTTGACTTATTTCGCTCAGCGTAATACCCTCCAGTTCTATCCACATTGTTGCAAATGGCAAGATTTCATTCCTTTTGATTTCTCCCCATTTCTTGATTGGATTATTTGTTCTTTGGGTGTTGAGTTAAGTTCTTTAAAGATTTTGGATGCTAGCCCTTTATCTGATATGTCATTTGCAAATATCTTCTCCCATTCTTTCGGTTGTCTTTTGGTTTTGTTGACTGTTTCCTTTGCTGTGCAAAAGCTTTTTGTCTTGATGAAGTCCCAACAGTTCATTTTTGCCCTTGCTTCCCTTGTCTTTGGTGATGTTTCTAGGAAGAAGTTGCTGTGGCTGAGGTCGAAGAGGTTGCTGCCTGTGTTCTCCTCTAGGATTTTGATGGATTCCTGTCTCAAATTTAGGTCTTTCATCCTTTTTGAGTCTATTTTTGTGTGTGGTGTAAGGAAATGGTCCAGTTTCATTCTTCTGCATGTGGCTGTCCAGTTTTCTCAACAGCATTTGTTGAAGAGACTGTCTTTTTTCCATTGCACATTCTTTCCTGCTTTGTCAAAAATTAGTTGACCATAGAGTTGAGGGTCCATTACTGGGCTCTCTATTCTGTTCCACTGATCTATGTGTCTCTTTTTGTGCCACTACCATACTGTCTGGATGATGACAGCTTTGTAATAGAGCTGGAAGTACGGAATTGTGATGCCACCAGCTTTGCTATTCTTTTTCAACATTCCTTTAGCTATTTGCAGTCTTTTCTGGTTCCATACAAATTTTAGGATTATTTGTCCCATTTCTTTGAAAAAAGATGATGGTATTTTGATAGGGATTGCATTAAATATGTAGATTGCTCTAGGTAGCATTGACATTTTCACAATATTTGTTCTTTCAATCCACGAGCATGGAACGTTTTTCCATTTCTTTGTGTCTTTCTCAATTTCTTTCATGAGTATTTTATAGTTTTCTGAGTACAGATTCTTTGCCTCTTTGGTTAGATTTATTCCTAGGTATCTTATGGTTTTGGGTGCAATTGTAAATAGGATCGACTCCTTAATTTCTCTTTCTTCTGTCTTGTTGGTGCATAGAAATGCAACTGATTTTTGTGCATTGATTTTACATCCTGCCACTTTACTGAATTCCTGTATGAGTTCTAGCAGTTTTGGGGTGGAGTCTTTTGGGTTTTCCACATAAGGTATCATATCATCTGCAAAGAGTAAGAGTTTGACTTCTTTGCCTATTCGGATGCCTTTTATTTCTTTTTGTTGTCTGATTGCTGTGGCTAGGACTTCTAGAACTGTGTTGAATAGCAGTGGTGATAGTGGACATCCCTGCCGTGTTCCTGACCTTAGGGGAAAAGCTCTCAGTTTTTCCTCATTGGGAATGATATTTGCTGTGGGTTTTTCATAGATGGCTTTTATAATACTGAGGTATGTACCCTCTATCCCTACACTCTGAAGAGTTTTAATCAAGAAAGGATGCTGTACTTTGTCAAATGCTTTTTCTGCAGCTATTGAGAGGATCATATGGTTCTTGTTCTTTCTTTTATTAATGTATTGTATCACATTGATTGATTTGAGGATGTTGAACCAACCTTGCAGCCCAGGAATAAATCCCACTTGGTTGTGGTGAATAAGCCTTTTAATGTACTGTTGGATCCTATTGGCTAGTATTTGGTGAGATTTTTTGCATCCATGTTCATCAGGGATATTGGTCTGTAATTCTCTTTTTGATGGGGTTTTGGTTTTGGGATCAAGGTAATGCTGGCCTCATAAAATGAGTTTGGAAGTTTTCCTTCCATTTCTATTTTTTGGAACAGTTTCAGAAGAATAGGTATTAATTCTTCTTTAAATGTTTGGTAGAATTCCCCTGGGAAGCCATCTGGCCCTGGGCTCTTGTTTGTTGGGAGCTTTTTTATTACTCCTTCAATTTCCTTAGTGGTTATGGGTCTGTTCAGGTTTTTTATTTCTTCCTGGTTCAGTTTTGGTAATTGATACATCTCTAGGAATGCATCCATTTCTTCCAGATTATCTAATTTGCTGGCATATAGTTGCTCATAATATGTTCTTATAATTGTTTGTATTTCTTTGGTGTTGGTTGTGATCTCTCCTCTTTCATTCATGATTTTCTTTATTTGGTTCATTTCTCTTTTCTTTTTGATAAGTCTGGCCAGGGGTTTATCAATCTTATTAATTCTTTCAAAGAACCAGCTCCTAGTTTTGTTGATCTGTTCTACTATTCTTTTGCTTTCTATTTCATTGATTTCTGTTCTGATCTTTATTATTTCTCTTCTCCTGCTGGGTTTAGGCTTTATTTGCTGTTCTTTCTCCAGCTTCTTTAGGTGTAGGGTTAAGTTGTGTACTTGAGACCTTTCTTGTTTCTTGAGAAAGGCTTGTATTGCTATATACTTTCCTCTTAGGACCGCCTTTGCTGCATCCCAAAGATTTTGAACAGTTGTGTTTTCATTTTCATTGGTTTCCATGAATTTTTTAAATTCTTCTTTAATTTCCTGGTTGACCCATTCATTCTTTAATAGGATGCTCTTTAGCCTCCATGTATTTGAGTTTTTTCCAACCTTTCTCTTGTGATTGAGTTCTAGTTTCAAAGCACTGTGGTCTGAAAATATGCAGGGAATGATCCCAATCTTTTGGTACCGGTTGAGACCTGATTTGTGACCTAGGATGTGATCTATTCTGGAGAATGTTCCATGGGCACTAGAGAAGAATGTGTATTCTATTGCTTTGGGATGGAATGTTCTGAATATATATCTGAAGTCCATCTGGTCCAGTGTGTCATTTAAAGCCTTTATTTCCTTGTTGATCTTTTGCTTAGATGATCTGTCCATTTCATTTAAAGTGCCCTACTATTATTGTATTGTTGTCAATGTGTTTCTTTGATTTTGTTATTAATTGGCTTATATAATTGGCTGCTCTCAAGTTAGGGGCATAGATATTTACAACTGTTAGATCTTCTTGTTGGATAGACCCTTTAAGTATGATGTAGTGTCCTTCCTCATCTCTTATTATAGTCTTTGGTTTAAAATCTAATTTGTCTGATACAAGGATTGCCATCCCAGCTTTCTTTTGATGTCCATTAGCATGGTAAATGGTTTTCCACCCCCTCACTTTCAATCTGGAGGTGTCCTTAGTTCCAAAATGTGTCTCTTACAGACAGCATATCGATGGGTTTTGTTTTTTTTAATCCAATCTGTTACCCTGGGTCTTTTGATTGGGGCATTTAGCTCTTTTACATTCAGGGTAACTATTGAAAGATATGAATTTAGTGCCACTGTATTGCCTGTAAGGTGACTGTTACTGTATATTGTCTGTGTTCCTTTCTGGTCTATGTTACTTTTAGGCTCTCTCTTTGCTTAGAGGACCCCTTTCAATATTTCTTGTAGGGCTGGTTTCGTGTTTGCAAGTTCTTTTAGTTTTCGTCCTGAAAGTTATTTAACTCTCCTATTTTCAATGACAGCCTACCTGGATATAGTATTCTTGGCTGCATATGTTTCTTGTTTAGTGCTCTGAATATATCATGCCAGTCCTTTCTGGCCTGCAAGGTCTCTGTGGATAAGTCTGCTGCCAATCTAATGTTTTCACCATTATAGGTTACTGATCTCTTGTCCTGAGCTGCTTTCAGGATTTTCTCTTTGTCTCTGAGACTTGTAAGTTTTACTATTAGATGTCGGGGTGTTGACCTATTTTTATTGATTTTGAGGGGGGGTTCTCTGTGCCTCCTGGATCTTGATGCCTGTTTCCTTCTCAAAATTAGGGAAGTTCTCTGCTATAATTTGCTCCAATATACCTTCTGCCCCTCTCTCTCTTTCTTCTTCTGGGATCCCAATTATTCTAATAATGTTTCATCTTATGGTATCACTTACCTCTCGAATTCTGCCCTCATGACCCAGTTGTTTATCTCTTTTTCTCAGCTTCTTTATTCTCCATGATTTGGTCTTCTATATCACTAATTCTTTTTTCTGCCTCATTTATCCTAGCAGTTAGAGCCTCCATTTTTGATTGCACCTCAGTAATAGCCTTTTTTATTTCAACTTGGTTAGATTTTAGTTCATTTCTCCAGAAAGCGATTCTCTATTATCTTCCATGCTTTTTTCAAGTCCAGCTAGTATCTTTATAATCATCATTCTGAACTCTAGTTCCGATATCTTACTAATGTCCATATTGATTAGGTCCCTGGCAGTTGGTACAGCCTCTTGTTCTTTTTTTTGAGGTGAGTTTTTCTGTCTTGTCATTTTGTCCAGAGGAAAATAGATGAATGAGAGAACAAAATGCTAACAGGGTAACAATGACCCCAGAAAAATATACAGTAAACAAATCAGAAGAGACCCAAAACCGGTGGGAAAAGAAAGGGAAAGAAAGAAAAAAAAGAATATGATCAAATATGATCAGGCTGATGAATAGATCAGTGCTACACACTAGATTTGGGGTGTATTTTGGTCTGTTAGAAGAAACTGCCTCCCAAAATTTTAAAGAAAGAAAAATTTATATATGTACAAAAATAAGAATAAATACAATGAAGGGATGGAATATGACTGTAAAGATGAAAATTATGAAAGATTTTATAAAAGGAATTGATAAGAAGTTGGTTGAAAAAAAGAAAGAAGAGATATTTAAAAAGAACAAAGGGAGGGGAGAATGTGATCAGGCAGGAGACTAGAACAAAGCCATACACTAGAGATTTGGAATGTTAGAAGAAACTGTATCCCAAAATTTTAAAGAGAGAACAACTTATATATATACCAAAAATAAGGTTAACTACAATGAAGGGATAGAATATGACTCTAAAAATGAAAAATAAAAAAGATTTTTAAAAAAGGGATTGATAAGATGTTGGTTGAAAAAGGGAAAAAGAAAAATTCAAAAAAAATAGAAAAGGAAAAAAATAAAGAAAATTTAAAAAATTAACTTTGAAAGACTAAAGAATCATGGGAAAAAAGCCATGAATTCTATGTGCTGTATTCCCCTAGCACTGGAGTTCTGCCGTTCTCATTGATCGGTAAACTTGGTCTTGGCTGGCTGTTCTTGCTGATCTTCTGGGGGAGGAGCCTGTTGCCGTGGTTCCCAAATGTCTTTGCCGGAGGCGGAATTGCCCCGCCCTTGCCTGGTCCAGGCTAAGTAATCTGCTCGGGTTTGCTCTCGGGAGCTTTTGTTCCCTGCAAGCTTTCTGTACAGCTTTGGAGGACGAGAGTGAAAATGGCGGCCTCCCAGTCTCCACCTGGAGGAGCCGAGAACTCAGTGAGCCCCCAGAGAAAAGCAGTCAATCACTCCCGTCTCCCCCGGTCTCCGGCCGCACTCCGTGCTCACCTCCGTGTTCACCCGGCCTGTGACTGAGCATTTCTATCTCCGGTGCACGACCCCATGTGGATCCTCCAAACCCAGCAGATTCCTGCAGGAAGGAAGGTGAGTCTCCCCGGATCTGCTGCTTGTTGGGTCCCTGCTGGAGGAGCAGTGGCCCAACTGTGCTGCAGATCACAGTTTATGGCAAATCCGAGCTGAGAGCCCACGCCTCAGCTCTGTCTCTGCAGCCGGCTTCCCTGCTCTGATACCTGGGAGCTCTGCTGCACTCAGGCATCCCCGGGCTTTCTGTGACCCCGAGGGTCCTGAGACCACACTGTCCTGCGAGGGTTCCACCCTCCGCTTAGCCACTGGGGCGACGTCCCTCAGCAGAGCCGACTTCTAAAAGTTCTGATTTTGTGCTCCACGGCTCTATCACTTGCCAGAAGCAGCGGACGGAGGCCCCCTCCCCCACCATCTATCCTTCCGAATATTGCCTCGGATTCACTTCTCCACACGTCCTGCCTTCCAGAAAGTGGTCGCTTTTCTGTTCAGAGAGTTGTTGCTATTCTTTTCTTTGATCTCCTGTTGAGTTTATAGGTGTTCTGAACGGTTTGACCCCTATCTAGCCGAATTCCTGGGACCAGATGAAATTTAGGTCTCCTACTCCTCCACCATCTTGCTCCTCCTCCTCTCAAGTCTCATTTTAAATGTCACTTCATTGGGGAGCTTCCCCTGACCTTAGGTCTGGGTCAGGGGCATGACCCTCCTTTGTTCATTATAATTGCCTGTTTCTATTCTGTATTCTCTGCTAAGACTGTAAGCTCTGTTCATGGCAGGGAAATGAAAGCTCTAGATGTATTTATGCTTATACACACACATATTATATATATATACATATATATATATACACACATGTATTATATATATACACACATCGAGCAGGAAAGAGGGGAAATGATTGGTCTCACTTGTCATGGTTTAGTGCATTGTAGTTAGGTTTTTTCAAGCACGGGGCTACAACAGCCCGGGGTTACTCCATGGTGGGAGCTCATGGTGAGGATGCTGTGTGCAGGAGGGAAGGCCAGAAGCTCTGTGGGCACATGACCGGTGCCACCTTTAGAGCAGGACAGAAAAGGCCCCAACATGGGCCTCATACTTTAGAGAGTCTTGCATATCAAAAACCCTGACATAGAGAAGCTATTTTTTCTATTTGGCATCCCAAGAAGGTGTTCTGAAAATTTCTTAGCCCCTTCAGTGAGCAGCACATGGGAGAAGAATGTACAGGGTGAACTGGCCCTCCACGTCCGTAGAGGCTGGGCTGCAGCGTGGTGATGTGTACCTCTGAGTGGTGGGGGGCTCAGGCAAGGAGGAGTCTCCCCTGTGATGTGTGTGTCTCTGCAGATGAGGCTCCCCTGGTATCCTTCCTTCTTTGCTCCTCTCTGCTGGGGTCATGCAGTCTGGGAAGGTGCTTACAACTACCTAGAAATCTTGTGTTAGAAAAGGGATGTGCTGAGGTGGTCACCTGAGCGCTTGACCTGACGAGTCCTGATCCTAGGTTCAGACAGGGCCAGTCAGGCCACAGAGCCCTGGCCAGAAACCATTCTGGCCGACTCACAGCAGACTCACACTACCATTCATGCCTACAGGCAGCTGGGGGACGCGAGGGCATGGAGACTGTGCACGGAGAGTGGGAGTCTTCAGCTTCTTTGCCCATCACTCTGTGAGCCCTCATCTGCTTCAGGTTGTTGGCTGGGAGTAAGAACGGAGTCATGGGCATGATCTGATTGATAACGTCTAACTATTTAGACATGGAGTATCTGGGTCTCCAGTTGGATCCTGCCCCATGGCTCCCCAATAATATTTCAGGTAACCCAGCACACAGTCTTGCTTCCTGGTGAAAGACTCCTGTGCTAATTGACTCCTTGGAAGTGGGCATCTTCACTCCCTCTGACTTTCTATTCAAGGAGTGACTCATCTTCCAACATGGGCTTATAATTGATTTTCCTTTTGCCTGCACTGACCAACCGAACTGCTTGTGTTCAAGGGCCCTCGGAGAGAGGACCTGCCTGGTTGGCCAGTCACTGCTCAGTGTGGAGCCCCTCTGTAAGCAGACCTTTTGTGCACATGTCCCGAGCCCATCTGCCAGCCCGTGAGTGCTTTGGGTGAGGTACCCCTCTGTGAGATACACCTGCGGCCACAATGGCGGGTCAGTTGTTCACAGAAGCATGGCTGAGAAAACCTCTCTGGGCACTGGCTCTGCAGAGGCTGTGGGCAGAGGCGTCCAGAGCTCCCAGCCCAGTATGTGCTCTTTCCCTCTCCCGCTGAGGCCTACTCTCGCATTAATTTTTTTAAGTCACGTATGCAATATTTTTCATTTCCGCCTAAAACCATGCCAGCTAAGGAAAGGTGGAAGAGTCTAAATTAAATCATTCTGAGTCTTCTGCAAAAGAGGAAGGAAAAATAAGAACTCTTCAAACTTCAATACCAGATACAGAGTTTTTCAGATTATTTAGGAAGGTGTGGTCTGCTATTTCTCTGTAAATTTGCTCTGGTATCAGCAATCCCTCATGTGTACGGGAATGACTTCATTTCCTCTACAGTGGCCAGTAATAGTCACCATAAAATTAAGACTGTGAGGGGAAAAAAGCCATGTCTATATGTAGACCATAGATTAATTCCTTTTCACGACACAACAGTTTGGGGCACTTTTCGCGGCTGTTTTTGTAAAATTCATACATAAGGTTAGTTAGAGAGCTTCTATAGCCCCCTGGTCAAGCTGGCCCAGAGAGGAGGCTGGCCATCTTTCAGTGTGGCAGGCGGGCACACAGACCTGGCCGGCCTTCATACGGTGATGTGGCACCTGCACCTCTGCGTGCGGCGCCGGGCTCAAGAGTAAGCCAGGAAGTCGGCCTCAGTCTGTGCTCCCGCTCGGCGCTGGCCTTCCCGCTCGGCACTGGCCTTCCCGCTCGGCATTGGCCTTCCCGCTCGGCACTGGCCTTCCCGCTCAGTGGAGGCAGCAGGCCTGGGTGACGGCGCCCCGGGGCCCTTCGGAGTTGTGGTTCCGGACTCCCTTCAGCCAATTCTGCAGAGCGCCGATGGGGAAGGCACGGGCTTCTCCACAGACGACTGTCCCCAAGTCTTTGTCTTGTCTTAGGGAAAGAGGAAGAGACAGATGAGAAAAGATGAAGTCTTGTACACTAGAGAGTTCAAGTTCTCAGAATCAAGATCTTCAAACAGGGCCTTCTCAGCCCTGGTGATTCACTGGAACCGGTCACCATGTTTAAGATGCCTACCCTCTAGCCCCAGCCTGGAGCTTCTAATGTCAAGGTCAGGGGTGGGGATTGGCATGTGGACATGTTTTATGATTCTAATGGTAGCGTTCTTCCTGCTCAGGCAGGGTTGAAAACCAGTGATCTGGATGAGAGGTTTACAACGTGCTTTGATTCCCTGCTCCACCAGGGAGCAATGACTTTGGGTGGGGAGAAGCTGGGCTAAAGGGGAACCCACGCAGTTGGCCACGGGCTCTCAAGGAAAAGCACGCAGAAGCATGGAAGCAGAGTCGCTCAGCAAAAAAGTCTGCCTGACTTTGGATATTGACTTCCCTGCGAACCCGCCGGTGACTCGGGACAGCTTCTGGTGCTCAGGTGCTGAGCAGAGTCACGTGTCTTTGGGACTCCACTGTGCAGGTGCAATTGCAACCACCTTCTTGAAAAAATGCAAAACAAATCGGAATGCTACCCAGCAAAAAAACAAAAACAAACCACTTTTGATGCAGGTGACAACATGGGTACATCTTAAAAACATAGCAAGTGAAAGGAGGCAGTCACAAAACGTTACATGCTGCATGATTTGTTTCTATGCCTTTCTAGAAAAGACGAAAAAGCACATGACAAAAATCAGATCACTGCTTCCCAGGGACTGAGGGTGGGAGAAAGGGGTTAATGCAGAAGGTCAAAGGAATTTTTTGAGGTAATGGAGATGGTTTATATCTTTTTTTTCCCCACTACACTGTGTTTATTGGAGGTCAATATGGCCCAGACTTTTGAAGCGATGCTCGGTTGTCACATGAAGTTTCAAAATGGGGATTGGGTTGTATGTCACACCAGGAGTGAGGGGTTGAAATACTCTGGATAGAATGGATAGATTCTGTACCCCAGGGAAAGACAAAAAATTTTGCTGTGGTAATTAGTGTTTCTAAAGACAAAAATGTTCCAAAGTGGGAGCAATTTATTTTTTTCCCCATTTTTTTTATTATAGGCAAAAACATATAACACACGATCTATGCTTTCAACAAATGTTTTAGGGGTGCAGTACAATCTGTTAACTGTATCAACATTGTTGTAGGCAGGTCTCTCGAACTTCTGCATCTTGCATGACTGAAACCCACCACTGAACAGCAACTGCATTTCCCCCCTGGAAACCACCCTGGTACGTTCTGCTTCTGGGAGTTTGATTATTTTCACTGCCTCATGTAAGTGGAGTCACACAGCGTTTGTTTTTCTGTGACTGGCTTGTTTCACATAGCATGCCGGCCTCAAGGCTCATTCATGTTGTTGTGTATGGCAGGATCTTCTTTTTAAGGCTAAATACTATGCCACTGTATGCATATACCACATTTTCTTTGTCTAGTCATTCTCCACCACTTGACTCTAGTGAATAATGCTGCCGTGAACATGGGAGTGCAAATATCTCTCCATGATCCTGCTTTCAATTCTTTTGGATAAATATCCAGAATTGGCATTGCAGGATCGTGAGGTAGTCCTATTTTTTAATTTTTCGAGGAACCTCTGTACTGTTTTCCACAGTGGCTGTGTTATTTTATATTCTCACCAACGATACACCAGGCTTCTAACCCTCACATCCTCACCAACACTTACATTGTTTTTTCAAAATAATGATCCTAACAGGTGTGATGTGATGTTTTATTGTCATTTTGATTTGCATTTCACTGGTGATTACTCATTGATGATTAATGAGCATCTTCTCATGTATCTGTTGGCCATCTGTATGTCTTCTTTGGAGACTATTTATTCAAATTCTTTTCCCATTTTCAAATGGGTTATTAGGTTTCTAAAATTAATTAATTAATTTATTGCTGTTGAGTTGTTGGAGTTCATTATGTATACTTTGGATATTCACCCCTTCTCAGACATACGATTTAAAATATTTTCTCCCATTCCGTATGTTGCCTATGTTGCCTGTATGTATGTAACTCTATTAGCTGTTCCCTGTGCTATGCAGAAGTGTGCTAGTTTGATACAATCCTACTTGTCTATTTTTTTTTTTTTTTGCTTTTGTTGCCTGTGTTGTTGGTGTCAGATCCAATAAATCATTGCCAAGACCCATGTTCTGAAGCTTGTCCTCTGAGCTTGCTTACACTTAGGTCTAATCCATTTTGAGTTGGTTTTTGCGTACAGTGCACGGTAACTTTCCAGTTTCCTTCTTTTGTGTGTGGAAACTCAGTTTTCACATCACTGGAGGCGGGGGATAGAAATCTCCTGTGTTGTGGTCTCTTTCCACAGTCCCTTCGGGCAACGTTTGCTTCAAATATGCAGGTGTCAAGGTTGGGTGCATATGTACTTACAACTGTTGGGTCTTTGCCATTGTAGGATGTCCTTCTTTGTTTTCTGTGTCAACGTTTTACTTACAGTCTCTTCGTTTCTGAGACAAGTATGGCCACCTCAGCTCTCTTTTGGTTGTCATTTGCCTGGAATATCTTTTTCCATCCTTCGCTTTCAGCCTCTGCATGTCCTTAAATCTACAGTGAGTCTCTTGTGGACAGTGTGCAGTTGGATCTTGTGTTTTGATCCTTTCACTCTGTGTCTTTGGGTTGGGGAGTTCCATCCATGTTCATTTACAGTAATTATGTAGAGAAGGACATGCCGTTGTCTTCTTGGTCATTGCTCTACTCTGTTCTGTAGCACTTCGGTCCCTCTCCTGCCACCTTCCTTGGTGTTTGTTGATTTTGTGCGTCTGCATGGCATATTTTCATCCTATTCTCATTCTCTTTTGTGTATCTTCGTGGGGTACTTTCTTTGTGATTATCGTGGGGCTGACATAAAACATCTTATAGTTACAAAAACCGGCTTCGAGCTGATAATAACTTAATTTCAGCTGCATACATACCAAAACTACATTTTTACGTCTGCCCCCCACTCTCTGTTACTATGTCACAAATTACATCTTTCTGTATTGCGTATCCATGAACATATTTTTATACTTATTTTTCACTTTTGTTTTTAACTTGTCTAACAGCATTAGAAGTGATTTACACACCACTCTTATGGTGTTTCAGTATTCTGTGTGTCTCTGTATATTTGCCCTTACCAGTGAGCTTTCCATCAAATGCTTTGGTGGTGTTTCTAGCACCCTCTGTTTCAACCTATAGACCCCTCAGACCTTTCCTCTGATGTGTCTTCTCTGGGATTGGACATGTAAATTCTGAATTAGATGCATCTGCCAGCTTCTTTTTTCAGGAGCTTGCAATCTTTTGCTTCTTTGGGCATCTGTCTGCAGTAACGCAGGGGCTCTTGAGCCAGCTCTTTTTGTTTCTGGCGCTGCCAAGGCTTCTAGAGAGAGAGTCCCACTGTGTCAGGTGAGACAAACACCAGTCCTATGGGCAGCGCCCTGAAAAGTCAGAACGTTGGACTTAAACTCCACTCTTCTCTTTCTCCCAAGAAGGGAACCTCTGTCCGTTCTACCGTGGGTTTTCTGAAGGAACAGCTCGGCAGCAAGGCTCCTGTATGTCTATGCCACTGGGTCCCATCTGTTCTCTGAGACAGGTGAGACAGAAGTCAGTCTTGGGAAGCCCCTTGAAAAGCCAGAAGATCAGATACTCCCCAGAGTGGAGCCAGGAGTTGGGGTTTTTCTTCCACTCACTGCACTGAGCCAGAGGGAGGCAGTATGGTGAGCGAGTGCTCCAAACCATACCCTTTGTTCTCAGTGGCCCCCCAACTCATGCCATTTCCTGTCAGCACCTAGAGTAGAACAAGACAGAAACCAGTTCCTTGGGCAGCTCCCTGAAAAGCCTGAACATTGGATGTAATGTCCAGTCTTCTCTTTTTCTCCCTAGAGAGAACCTGGGAGCTGGGAATTTTCTCCTTACCCACAGTGCTGATCCAGGGGGAGCTGCTAATGGTGAATCTGTGCCATGAATTTTGCTACTGGCTCTGGTCAGGCTAATTTTGTACTCACCTGGGATGCAGGAGCCACTTAACTGGTTTTTGGATTTCTCACAAACGGAATGGTTCCATGTATTATTGAATCAGTGTCTTTAGATAGGAAAGGATCCCCATTCTGCCATCTTGCTGACATTACCACACAGACGGTTTATATCCTCATTGTGGTGGTGGTTTGTATACATTTGCCCCAACTCACCAGAATATACATCTAACTGTATGTACATTATATATCGATAAAGTTGACTAAAAATAAATTCATAAAAAATTAATGTAATAATTTTTTTTAAACCCACAGTATGGCCTAAACTGCTCCTAGATACTTTCCTTCAGTACTCAACAGTTTATATATATACCATTAAATTCCACTTAGAAATAGCATTGCATGGATAAAATTTTCTGATATATGGGCTATGCTTACTTTTACTGTTTATTTCTTTCTCTTCTCAAGATTGATTCCAGCCAGACTCTGTATTTTTCAGGACAGTGAGGAAGTCATCATGCAGGGATTGCCATTTCTAAATAAAAAGTAAGTTGCATCCTACATACATCACTGCATCCTTGGTGCCTGAACAAATGTCTGATATGTAGTAGAGACTTGTTAACATTTCTTGAAATAAATGAGTAAAATTTCCTTCTTGGACAGTCCACTGTCAAAATAGTGAAGAGAACTCAGCCTTCGAGTCAGATCCTGTTTTTGAACCTTGACTTTGCCGGTTAGGAGCTGTATGGTCTTAGTCTGAGCTCGTTACTCCCACCTGTAGAAAGGGGTAAGAATAATCCAGCACACATGAGGTGAGCTCCCCACAGCTGGACATTTCTGTTTATCTATCATTTTCTGTTGCTCATGGTTGATAGAGCCCAGCAGTGCCCAACATGAACTAGGCTTTCAATAAATGTTGGCTTCTTTAATTGCATGTTTACAGCCATTGTCATGCTCTCAAAGCTCTCTCCTTGGCCAACTGGGAGCTCACATGAGAGCGGAGCCTGGGTGAAGGGATTCTCATCTGCTCATACCTTACTCTGTCCATTCTCCTCTATAAGGCTGAGGCCCGCAGTCCTGCGTTCTCTTTCTTCTTGCCTCTCTAGTTCTCATATGTCTTGGACGTAGCTTCTGGTCCCAGCCTGTGCTGTGCAATCTTGACTTCCTCATCCGTGTTTTCCCAGCACCATTTGTTGAAGGGGCTGTCTTTTCTCATTGTATATTCTTTCCTGCTTTGTCGGAGATCAATTGATCATATAATTGTGGGTTTATTTCCATGTTCGTTCTATTCCATTGACTTAACGTGTCTGTTTTGTGCCAGTACCATACTGTTTTAATTACTACCACTTTGTAATATAACGTGAAATCTGGGATTGTGATGTCTCCAGTTTTTTTTTTTCTTTTTCAAGATTGCTTTGGCTATCTGAGGCCTTTTGTGGTTCCAAATAAATTTTTAGAATTGTTTGTTCCAGCTCTGAAAAATGCTATTGATATTGTGATAGGGATTGTATTAAATCTGTAGATTGCTTTGGGAAGTATGTTGGGTCATTTTAATCTTAGCCATTCTGGTAACTTGGAGTGGTGGTATTTGACTGTGATTTTGTTTATTTATTTATTTATTTAAAAGATTTTATTTATTTGAGAGAGAGAGCACACAAGCAAGGGGAGCAGCAGAGGGAGAGGGAGAAGCAGACCCCCCTCCGAGCAGGGAGCCCAATGCGGGACTCAATCCCAGGACCCCGAGATCATGACCTGAGCTGAAGGCAGACGCTTAACCAACTGAGCCACCCAAGTGCCCCTTCACTGTGATTTTAATGTGCATTTCCCAATTATATGTTTTCATGTGTGTATTGACCATTTAAGTAGTCTCTATTTTGTGAAGTGTCCTAGTTTTTTGCCTATCTTTTTAAAAATTGAATTATCTATCATTTTCTTATCGACCAGTAGTTTTTTAATATACTCTGTGTATGAATTCTTTGTCATATATAGTATATAAATATGTATGCATATATTTATATATTATATAAAAAATATAGAGAAAGATTAATGAACAACACAGGAAATGTAAAAGCCAAAAGAGAAAGGATGACAGATACCCTCACACACACAAAATAATTGGTGTTCAGAATAATGAAAGACACCAAGACACCATATCATATAACAGACACCATATATATATAAACACACACACATATACACACACATATGATATGTAGAATATATAATATTGTATCATATATATATATATAATTTACTATATATATATAAATATACTATATGTGTAATTGAACCAGCCAAATCCATTCCTGAGTTCAGAGAAATGAAATGAGTAATATGATCACCCATACACATTTATAAGAATGTTCATACCAACTTTATTCTCAATATCCCCAAACTGGAAATAATGAAATATTGAGTGGATAGAAAAATGGTGGCATTTTCATAATATGGGATACCACACAACGAATACATTGCAGCTGGATTCAACAACATGAGGGAAGGAAGTCAGACACAAGATAGTATATATTAGGATTCTATTTGTATAAAGTTCAGGAACTGGCAAAACAAATATTTATTGATAGTCATCAGATAGTAGTTACAGTTGGAGGGAGGGAGGGAGTAGTTCTATTTGGAGCCCGGGGAGCTGGACATACTCTCTCCTGACGTGGGTGGCAGGTAGAAGTTACCTGCGCTGTGTCCGAAGATTTGCACTCTTCCCCACATATGTCACTGTCTCTTGCAGCTCGGCCCTTGAGCGGAAAGAGTTTTGTCTGTTGTATTTACTGTCCGGAATGGAGCTGTCACATGGCAGGTGCTCTGTGTTAAAGGAATGTGAACCGGCTCAGTTTTCACAGGGAAATAGCGGCCCGTGGTAGCCACAAACCAGATTTTGATGTTGGATCTACTTTCCTTCAAACACGTTGCTTGTTAACTGAATTCTGCTTAGAAAGGATTAGCCTGCAGAAGGAGCCCACTTCAGGATGTACGTGCGGAGGAAAACCATGGTGGCCTGGTCGTGACCGGCAGCTGCACGGCTGTGTGGCGGATCCCAGAGTTCCGGGAACACCCCGGCTGGTTCTCAAGAGACCTGTCTAGATGGCTGCGAGGAGCTCAGTCATGTGTTCGAGGAACCCGGAGACACTCTGGCCTGCATTCAAAACGGGGATTTTAATAAGAGTCTAGGAATTAATCTCTAACAAGAATGAAAGTTAAGAAGAGCCAAGTATACAGGAGAACTTGATGTCAGACAAAGGTAGCATTTTAATTCTACTGGGGACTCGATGGTGAATTTGAAAAGTAGTTCTGGGACAGCTGGCCACGAGAAGAAAAACACTAGCTTCCTATTCACACTACGTATAGAATTAAATTTAGGATCGATTAAAGACCCATGTGTAAGAAAGAAAAGATGAAAGATGTGAGAAGATAATTTATGAGACTATACTGATCTCTTTAAGAGTAGGGAGACACACTTAAGCAATGTAGGAAATCTATAAGCCAAAGAGAAAGATGGGCAGATATTATCACATAGGAAATTTTTCTTCAAATGTTTGGAATGTTAAAAGACACCATAAACTGAGCCAAAATGACAACCTGGAGAAAATATTTGCTGTGAATATAATAGATAGAGTCATTTCCTTTGTAAATATAAAAGAGCTGTTACAGATTTGTAAGATGAAAGAAAGTAACTCAATAAAAAAAGGAAATATGAAAACTAAAGATATGAGCAGGAAATGCGGAGGAAAGCGTGTATCTACAGATGTCTAGTAGCCAGCAAAATGCAAGTCAAAAACAATAAGAAGATGCCATTATCTTATTGATCAAATGGGCAAAAATGAATTCACGTTGTCATTTCTTTGGTTGTTTAGGGTTTTTTTTGGACATTCCATCCTTAAATGCTTTTCAGAGGGTAAAGGGAACCTTAATATTTCCCTTAGAAGGTGGGGGACTTTTGGTTGAGAAGGTCACATGCATAGCGTAAGTTGGAAGCCTGACCAAGCCAAGGAAGGCGGGGCTGGAGCCTCCCCCCATGCCCAGCTCCTGAGGAGGAGCCAGCTCCCAAAACAGGCCCCAGATCCCATGTACATTCTCACCTCCCAACATTTTCTGGGAACAAAACCTTAAAGGGATACTCTTCTCTACCTTTGTGAAGAAAAAGACAAAACCTGTGCCTCAGGCAAAGAGAGGACGGCCTGTCCTTTTAATGTCCTGTCAGAGTACCGTGTGACTGGCCCGCCCAAGGCTTATCTAATCATGTAGGAGAATGCACTTTTGTTTGACTTGTTACTCACTATTGATTAAAAGTCTAGACTTAGTGAACCCACATGTTAATTGATAATTTTTGCCTATCAGCAATATCAGTGATTTCTGTCCCATAGAAAAGATAACCCCAGCGGTTGTGGTTTTATTGTCTTACAGGTATTACCCAGTTTTGTAGCTGGCCTAAACTTACTCTAGCATTCCTCTTCCAGATGCCTGTGCACACTTCGTTTCTCAAATATTTTTCGGACTAGTTTCACCATCCTGCTCATTCTCTCATCAGTTAATTGAATAGATCTTTTATGAGTCACGGTTTTAACTTTTTGAAAACTATACTTCGATACTCTTTCTTAATGTTACCCAGTGTTTAAAGCCCAGCCTGATGCTCATTTTTTCTAGAGATCTCTAACGGCCCCAGACAATCTCTACCTGCTCTGAACGACCATAGCGACCACGTTTTCCAACCAGGAGCCCTGAGGTTTCCTGAAAGTGCTGGGAGGCCGGGAAAGGGAGAAGCTGGGAAGTGGGAGGGACTTGTTGGTGATGGTCGTGCCTGTCGGCCCCACCGCCCTGTTTTAGGGACTGTTTTTCTCGCACACAAGGAAGCGTGTTAGGCTTTGCAGGCTGTGTGGTCTTTGTCCCAGTTACTCAGTTCTGCCTGGCAGCAAGAAATCGGCCGTCGACAAGATATAACCAAACGAATATGGGTGTGCTCCAATAAATCTTCCGTTATAAGCGCTGAAATTCAAATTTCATATCATTTTCACATTTTTTGATTTATTTATTTATTTTCAGTTTTTTGGCCATTTTAAAACGGAAAAACGTTCTTAGCCTTAGGCTGTACAGGAGCAGCACACAGACTCGCTCACAGCCTGCCGGCCCCGGCCTCCTACGGCGCTGAAGGATCCTGCGATTCTTCCATCCATCATCTGTGGTCTGTCTGTACTATTGTTATTGTGTTGTTTGGTCCAGGTCTCATGTCCTTAACCAGGTTGTACGTATGTGAGGGTAGGTATCTCATACTTCTTTGGAAACCTCCTAAGGACCAAGTTCATTGTTTGCAGCACAAGCACGATGAATGTTGAGTAGGAGAAAGAGGTTTGCCAGGCACTAGCCTGGCCTGAGGAAAGTCTGGGTGGGACCGGCTGCTCCTTAGAGCGGGTGGGAGGGTCAGGAAGCAGCAAAGCGGACAGCCCCCTTAGAGAAATCCTTGAAAGACGCCCAGGGAATGGAGTTGGATGCCATGTAGCACTTTGACTAAGATGGAGAGTAACCAGGAGGCAGATGCCCCTTTCCCACCACAGTGAAGCCACCAGAAAAAGCCAGCTCTGACCTCCTTGGGGGCCCACAATGCCCTTCTGTCTCTAAGGATCAGGCCCTGATGAGGGAAGCTTTCTCCAGGCTGGTCCTTTGACAAGGGCACACCTTCCCACAATCTGACATATAGTCTCTAACTGATTGCTCATTTCCAAAAAAGTCTTCCTCCCTTTCCATCCTCTCTCCTTCCCAACACGCACGCGCACACACAGGCTTGGGCAGGCCTCCATGGCAGGGCCAGCGCTCATCTTCGTATTTACTGTGCCTCGAAAGTAGCTGGGACATCATCGGGACTCAGTAGCTTTTTCTTTTTTTGGAATAGGGCTTTTAAATAGCACCTCCTTTAATGCAGCCATTCAAAGGTGTCTGAAACATCTGATTTTCATCTGGTTTTATCTTTGTGGCCAGGGAGCGTGAAGGGGCAGGAAGAAGAAACTAGACTCGGATTTTCACGTGAATCCTCATAGATGCCCCCTTTAAACTCCAGGGTGGTGAGCACCATTGCTGGACCCCACCCTGGAGGTTCCCATGGAAGAGGTCTGGGGAAGGAGCCAAAATCGTGCATGTCTAGCAAATTCCTGGGACAGGCTGCCACTGCTGATGTGGGACCAAACTTTGGGAGCCAGGATCCAGTGCTCCAGAAGATTAGCTCCATGGCTCCCCTATACCAGTAGCAAGTTTGGGAACTCATCTTTTGACTTGGTGGCCTCCAACCTTATGATCAACCTTCCCCCTCCAATCCCAGACCTCCAGTCTCCATCCCAGCCCACATCACCGCTGTCCTCTAGCCAGGACAAAGGAGGATTAAAGCAGCAAAATAGGATCTATCAACTCACCAAAAAAGAATCTGAGATTCTTTCACATTGAAGTACAAAAAAGTGACAAAAGCTTTGGTTTACATGAAGGAATTAGCCTCGAAGAGGGAGTATAATTTTTGAGCTAATAGAGTGATCCTCCAAGAGGAATTTGGGGCTTCATCTAGGTGGAAAAGCTTCTCCCCCCAGGAAATAATACTGGCCACACCCACCGTCAGAGATACTTCCATCTACGGGGGGTGTTTACTACCCCGCCTGGGTCACAGGGCGGAGGAGGGGGGCAGCCAGATCCTGGAGATGTCTGTATCGTACTTTGCATGACAAGGAAATCTGCCAGAAAGGCATTTCTGAGCACTGGGTGTTAACACGCAACTAATGAATTGTGGAACAGGACATCGAAAACTGATGATGTCCTATATGTTGGCTAACTGAACATAATAAATATATAAATAAAATTCAACCCTGTTTTGCCCCGGCTTAAATTCTCCACGTCCAACGAGTGCCCTTGGGATTGTATTGGAACTGCAGCAATCCAGGCCCCTGCTTCCCTCCCCAGTCCCATGTCAGGAGATATCCTCCCCTACCAACACACGTGCACACACATTCACACACATGCACACATGCCTATACATGCACACTCCCACGCACGCACGCACGCACATGGATACACACATGCACACATGCATGCACATCTCTCCTCCAACCATTCTTTTGGGCTTTGCACATTCTCTTCCCCCTTCACCTTCCTCACCCCCTGCTTTCCCTCTGTATTCTCACGGGGGTTAAGACTACCCTTACACTTCCTCTGTGAAGATTTTCCTGACCCAGAGGAAAGAATATATCTGTCCCTCACTGGCTCCAAAACTACGCAATGACTGTTTGATCCCTGTAGGGCCCCCGGGGGCAGCTACCCCAGGACACATCTCTCTCAGTTGATTGCAACGATCTGTTTACTCCTTTTCTCCCATTACACTGTGAGCTCCTTGAGAGCAAGAAGTGTGTCCCTAGACCCTAAGACATACCTAGCACACAGTCAGTAAATACTTATGGAATTAATGGATAAAGAATACTATCTTTTTAGAAAAACAATATACATTGGAATTTCAAATTAAAATTTTTATTGTCGAAAAGTTGGAAAATACAACAATGTACCAAGAAGGAAGTTAAAATCATTTGTAATTCCCTGATTCTGAGGTAGCCCCTTTTAGTTTTTGCATTAATTTTTGAGAACGGGGATACTCTGTAAAAAGCATGTAGGAGCTTTCTGGCAACAATGAGTCTTGCATAGAGAATGGACTTAAAAGACCAATTAGATGACGGTTCAAACTCTGGGCATAAAATGACAAGCGTACAGATGGGGGGACGAGAGAAAGAAGCCTTGAGATTCACAGGATAAGTAGGAGGCATGGTGGCAGGACCTGGAAATGGATTCGAGGTGGCGGGAAGCGGGGAGCCGAGCAGAGGGACACTGTCTGCTGACCTAAAGGTTAATAAACTGTTAAGTAAATGGAAGATTTTGAGATTGGATGAACGGAGGTGTTGTGCACTCATCGATTCCTTCATCAGCTATTCATCAGGCACCTGTTCTGCTCCAGGCGCTGGTGGGAAGTGGACAGGCCGAGGCCACTGTAGAGTCTGAGCGGCCATGGCGGAGAAGCCGCCTGGCCCATCCTCGGGTCAGCTGTGCCGGAACCTCTGGACTGTGCAGCACAGCAAGTGTCCTCAGCGATGTCGAGAAGGCAGCGCGAGAGCAGACGTCCTGCCCACAGGACAGCACTTGTGGACTCTGCAGTAGACTCGGTCGTCGATCAATATGGAACAGAGGAGCATAGCGTGCTCGCACTCACAGCACTTTTTCCCCTGCAACTCATGTAATTGCCCCCCTTTCTCTCCCTCATAAAAACCCCTTGCTTTCACCCTGCAGTGGGACACCACTGGGTTTCCATCAGAGTGCAGCCACATCAGTGAGCACCGCAGCTCGTCGCTGCCCGTCCTGTAGCTTCGGCGCGGGCGGCCACCATGTGGTCCCGCCAGGGGCAGCCGGCACATTTAGGCTGGGAGAGCAATCGAGGAAAGTTAAAAAGTCCTTTACAGAATTTTCCAAGAGCAGATAATTCCTTTAATTCCCAAACACAGGCATATATGTTCAGGGCTGCCACACAAGTTGTGAACCAGCGTCTTTTTGGCCGGTGAAGAAAGAAGACAGTTGCTTCAGACAGAGGTATAAAATCCCCTCATTATGCAATGGCTAGTTTTTGGTTGGTGCCAGATGTGAACGGGCCACATTCCTTCATGATGAAAATTGGGAATTAGTCTCCCTCTGAAAAGACATCCTCTAATAAAAAATTCCATTAATAGTCAATAGCTAGAAAAACCACAGAAAATTTCAGAAACTCCTGAAGAAAAAAAAAAACAACACTAAATAAATAAAACGGCCCACTTGTGTAACACTGGTTACACACATGTTCGCTTTCTGAAAATACTTTGAGATCGATAATTTGAAATTTATAATTTAGACTCTGTGTATATTATAGAGCAATACAAATTTTATCTGAAAGCAGAATTGCTCCAGATACAGCGTCTTCCAAAAAAACCCAGAACAAAACAAATGAGGAAAATCCTTCTCTGTTTCTGATGAGGAGAATGGTTGCTGCCTGAGGACAGGCCCCTGGCATCGGCTGTGAGGAGCGCTTTCCCAGCTTCCGACTCTGGAGTCAATGAATGTGGACGCATCACGTTCCATTTCCACCTTCGTCACTAGCTGGTTGGTCACTGGCAGAGTATTCAAACTCTCCAAGCTTCAGGGAACTCCTCTGCAAAACGGGAATACCATCGACATCTCACAGTCATTAGGCATATGAACAACGTGTTGTGTGTGCAGGGTCTGGTCTGGTGCACGAATGTTCTGTCCTCACTTTCTCCAGCAACGTCCCTCTTTTACACTTTCCCAGACGTTCCCAGGTCTGAGCGTCCAGTGAAGTCCAAGGGAGATGCTACTGGGACAAATACGCCAAAGACGGGAAAGCTGGAGAGGCTCCAGGAGGGGCCAAAGCCAGCCAGGCACTGGCACTCATGAGTAACGAGGAAAATGTGAAGGGATCCCTGTCATTACTGAAACCCAGCCAGACACTGCTGCTGGGGTGCCAACGACAACAAGGAAAGCTGAAATTATAGTATTTGCTCACTGTGCAGATTTTCCCTGCAGAAAAATAGGGGGAATAAGTCAGAAAACAGCAATATGATCTATCAAAACAGTGGATTTTCCCATGGTGTGAGTATAGCAGGGAATTTGGGGTTACTTTTTGATGCCAGGCTTACAGGAATGCTGGGTTGACTCATTAAAATCCAATCAATGGCTATTTTTATGTGTGTCATCTTTTGGGGAACTGGGATAGTTCCCAGTGACATTCCCCATGTGACATTAACTTGCTTTTCTTGCAATGGTTTTCCCTTCTCCCGCGTTTGGTGCCTGAGGTAACCTGATCAAGGTTCACCTAGCAATAGAATTTGCACAGTCATTAGCTCTAAAACTTTCCCGGGTTCCTCCCTTCCTTCCTTGGGGACCCATCCTGGCCTTCATCCTCTCTGCTCTTCTGTGCCTTCTTGACATCACATTTGCTTGGCCTGAGGCTGCAGATTGGTGGACTTGCACAGTGACTTTAGGGATCGCTTCCTTATCATACATAACGGGTTCAGTGTTCCCCACTGATAGCTCATTTCCTTGGGATGAGGAGGTCGTAGTTTCCATGAATACTGTGCCACCATAGACCCATGCTGCTTGTATTTTTCCTTTATGTGTTTCTTATGTAGGGGCCACTTGGGCATCTCGATTATTTTAAATAAAAGTGACTCAAGAGCCAGCCAGGGCAGGAAGGACACTGAGACGGTCCTCTGTCCCCCTGAAAGCAGGAGATAAATGTCCAGGTGAAAGGTGCCCTCCTTGTGCCAGGAGGTAAAGACCCATCCTCATCACCAGAGATGGGACATTTGGAGCCCAGAAGGCCGTGTCCACAACCCTCGTGACTTTTTGCTAATAGACTCACTCTGCCGGCCCAAGTCTGTTTGTTTACAATTCCTTAGTGACTGAAGCTCCCAAAGTTAAGTTTCCTTTGTCCTGTCAATGCCTCACAGATTTATGGGCTCTTTGTCTCAAAAACTGCCCACCTTGGTCATTTCTTCAGGTCTCAGTATCATAACAGGGACTCTGTGTGCACATAATAAACTTTGGGGTTTTGTTTATCCTGTTCATTTGTCTCATGTAAATTCAATTCTTAGTCCAGGGAAGAGCTTGAAAGTCAGAGGAAGAATTTTTCCTTCCCTTCACGTCAATATAAAGTAACGATCAATTCCATCAACGACTTAAACAGAGGAAATTTGTGAGGAAATTTAAAATTATGTATTGCTCAAATGCAAAAGATACTCCAAAAGTGATACCATATATGTCATTGGGTGGTAAGGTTCCAGGCTCGGCTCAGTAGAACACCTGACCTTGTCTATCCCCAATGCCTTACAGCCTAGGGCTGGACTCTTATCTCTTTAGGGATGCATGAAGGGGAAACAGATATAGGGAAGTCTGATTCCCTAACCTCAGCATCTCCAGCCCATTTGTTCATTGTCACCACAGAAATGGGCTGGTGCTCAGGAAGTCTCCTGCTCTCTCACCCATCAGCCTGAGCATATGATACAACTGTTCTCCTGTCCTGCAGGTGGGGACAGGGGAGTGAAGGCAGCAGCTCTTGCTGGGGTTTGGGACTGATTTTTGCCATTAGACCTCCAGCCAAGGGGTGCCTGGGTGGCTCAGTCAGTTAAGCGTCTGCCTTTCGCTCAGGTCATGATCCCAGGGTCCCAGGATCGAGCCCCACATCGGGCTCCCTGCTCAGCGGGGAACCTGCTTCTCCCTCTGCCTGCCGCTCCCCCTGCTTGTGCGTGCTCTCTCTGGCTCTCTCTCTCTGTCAAATAAATAAATAAAATTAAAAAACAAAACAAAACTCCAGCCAAGAGGCAAGCATAAACAGTGTAGGGAATTCAGATTGCATGCATCTGTGGGGGAGGAAAAATTTCGGTTCGTCTAACTGGACTAAGAATCAGATTGACATGAGACAGATTGACAGGAGAAAATAAAATTTAATTTCATACATGTGGGGAACCCCACAGACAGATTCGAAAGAAGGCAGTCAGTCATCCTGGAAAGGCAGCAGGGGAGAGGGGCAGGGCCTTCAAAGGGAAGGAACGAAATTCACAGGAAGGTGAAAACAAGTGTTGAGTAACACATGTTTGTTGGGCACTCAGAAACAATGGGACAAAGAGAGGACTTTGAACAAACAGGCCTTGCTGGGTTCCTCCCTGTCCACTGTAAGCTGTTCATATCACAGTGCAGTTCTCTCTCCTCCTGGAGCAGGCCCTCTAAATTCTTTTAGGCAGTTAGGGGAAGATAAAGTTTCTTCCTGAGTCTTTGGGGCCTTGATTGTTTTCAGCTGAAAATCATTACACCCATTCTCTCTATAAAAACGAGAGCCGAGATAACCTGAACAATGTCAGGTGGCAAGTTCACGAGAATAAAGGGAGGTGTAAGTGATAGGCGCTTATATCAGGTCGCATGGAAGGCAGCCATCACCTGCTAGAAGCCTTCAAGCTCCCACAAGCTGGGATGTGTATGTCTGGTGGCCTGGGAAGGACGTGCATTTCTACAGAGGAGGGTGTGGGTGCCCCCTTCTCAGCTGCCTGGCCATTCTGTGCTGAGGCCATCATCTGTTCCAGGCCACCATCACAAGGAAGAGGTCTGGAGACTTGGGGATGATTATGACCATGACAGAATCATCTTTGCTGTGCAGGACTTTTCTCAGTTTCAGGAATTCTAAAACTGGGTCCAAGCACACTAAAATTATAAGTAATTTTTTTAAATGTAAGTACATTTTTCTAGGAAGGTTTTATCACTTGCTGACATCTCTAAAGACATTCATAATCTCCAAAATGTTCTGAACCACCATTCTACAAAAGTCACTAGACAACTGTATAGAACAGAATATAAATCACTTTAACAAATCTGCAAAGATGAGGAAAGAAAAGTGCTGCAGTAGAGTGAACTTAAGATTCCCTTCCACTGTCGTGGAGGTGAAAGCTGGAAACAGAGCACACACCCATCAATAAGGAAAGCCTTGAAAATTGTGGGCATAACAACAGATGTTGGCGAGGCTGCAGAGAAAGGGGAACCCTCTTACACTGTTGGTGGGAATGCAAGCTGGTGCAACCACTCTGGAAAACAGTGTGGAGGTTCCTCAAGATGTTAAAAATAGAACTACCCTACAACCCAGCAATTGCACTACTGTGAATTTACCCCAAAGACACAGATGTAGTGAAAAGAAGGGGCACCTGCACCCCAATGTTCATAGCAGCAATGTCCACAATAGCCAGACTGTGGAAGGAGCTGAGATGTCCTTCAACAGATGAATGGATAAAGAAGATGTGGTCCATATATACAATGGAATATTACTCAGCCATCAGGAAGGATGAATACCCAACATTTGCATCGACATGGATGGACTGGAGGGGATTATGCTAAGTGAAATAAGTCAAACAGAGAAAGACAATTATCATATGGTTTCATTCACATGTGGAACATAAGGAATAGCATGGAGGACCATAGGGGAAGGGAGGGAAAACTGGGAAGAAATCAGAGAGGGAGACAAACCGTGAAAGACTCTGGACTCCAGCAAACAAATATAGGGTTACTGAAGGGAGGTGGTTGGGGGGATGGGATAACTAGGTGATGGGCATTAAGAAGGGCACATGATGTGATAAGCACTGGGTGTTATACGCAACTGATGAATTATTGAACACTACATCTGAAACTAATGATGTACTATTTTTTTGGTTAAGTGAATTTAAATTAAAAAATCATGTTGATTCTACCACTATTAAAAAAAAAGGGAAATTGTGGTATAGCTAAACTCTTGATTATAAACTAGGATTTTTAAAGAACTGGTTGAATCTATATTGGATGACTTGGAGGTTTTTCTACGTAGTGATCATTAGTGAGAAAAGCAGGAATCAGAGAAATGTATGTAATATAATTCCACTTCATAGAACAAATCATGACAAACTTCCTTCCCCCTTACATGAGTGTGAGTGTGTGTGTGTGTGTGTATACTGTTAAAAAGAAAACCACAGGTCCACAATGGCATCACTTATGTTAAGGCCTCACTCAATAAACCAAGACTTAATATCTAACTTAATTACAGTTTCAACTCCCCCAGGAATGTAACCTCTAACCAGCCAACCCAGAATATCCTGGTCTACACTAGGAGGTAATCTGCTCATAGACCATTCCTGTTCCCCTTAGGAGAGCAACCTTGCCTAAAACAATGCATTCTTTGCTAATAATTTCCTTTTTTCTACTCCTTCTCTGCCTTTAAAAAACTTTCCTTTTCTACAGCTCGACAGTGCTCCCCTCTACTTGCTAGATGGGATGCTGCCTGATTCATGAATCGTTTAATAAAGCCAATTAGAGCTTCAAATTTATTTGATTGGGTTTTGTTTTTTAACAATACAATATAAGCAAGAAGGAAAAATACAGAAGACTGTATCTAGATTGTTAATGAGAAGAACCAGAGAGCAGGATGGGGTGGGAGAGAGAAGACAAGAGGGGGATGCATGTCAGACATATGGACTAACGAACAACAAGACCCCTGTATTGAAAAAGGAAGGTGTCCATGATATCAACTGCATGCATGATAACTCATTTCTATAAAATGAGTTGAATGTGCATTTGTGCATGAAGAGACTCAGAGAGGAACAGTGACCTCAGTGTAGGTCATCTCATGCGTGGAATATTAGTTGATACTCTTGTTCTTCATGTTTCACAAAGTTGATCCCTTACTCTTTTCCATATATCTTTTGTAGTTCAAATCTTATGACTGACATACGTTATTATATAATCGGAGAAAAAGTGTTACATTTCATTATAAGAAGAAAAACATTTGCTTATTTTTATTTCAGGTGGCAGTTCTCATTCTCTCTGTATAATTCCAGTAGCCACTAAATTAATTATGTTCAGAAACTGGACGTAGAAAGTACATAAATCATGGTCTCTGTGTTATGCACCTTATTTGGGCAGATTCAACAAGATATGGCACCAGAGGAGGGGCTTAGAAGTTGGGAGGAAACAAAGTCACTAAACATAAAAGTAACTCAGAATGATGGATTAGAATTCCAGTTTATAGTCCATCTTCAACAAAGAGCAATACGTTTGCAGTGAAATGACAAGACAAAGGAAAGCAGTGTTAGGCTTCCAAGGACAGCAAACTGAGGGAAGGTAAACATATGGGAGGAAATTAATGAAATGGGATTTGTTTGTAGAGTCCTCTGGTCTGACGCTGATAAAAGTGTAATTTATATCTTGTCTTTAGGCAGAAAAAGGGGAGCCTTTTCTGCCTTTGCTGGTTCTTGTCTTTAGCTCAAAACAATTTTTAGGGTGCCTGGGTGGCTCAGATAGTTAAGCATCTGCCTTCAGCTCAGGACATGATCACAGGGTCCTGGGATCGGGTCCCGCATCTGGCTCCCTGCTCCTTGGGGAGCCTGCTTCTCCCTCTGCCCATCTCTTTCTCTCTCTGTCTCTCATGAATAAATAAAATCTAAAAAAAAATAATTTTTATGCCAAAGAGACATATTTTGGGATGACATATTCCAGTTTCCTTCAGTGTATCAGGCTCCAGGATAGAAGTCAGAATGAGAACAATGGGCTCAGTCCCAAATGCAGAGGCAAGAAACACAGAGCCTGCTAGAGGCTTGAGGAGGGCCTGAAGCAAAGGTGTGGGCTTCGTGGGAGTTGTGTTTGCAGAACACACCTGCACATGGGCCCTGAAAGACCAGCTGCCCTGGGACTGATGGAAAGCAGGATCAGTCTTTCCAGAAGCAGACAAGAACTTGACACATAGGGAGCTCTCTGAACTTCTTGACTTATGCCTAAAACACAGTTGTTCAGACATTGTTGTCACTCACTAGGAGATATTTTCCATTTGTAAAATGAATTCTAAGCATGAGTCATGCTTCCTTGCAGGGCTTAGTAATCATCTGATGGAGTTGGTGTTAGAAAGGAGGAAGTTCCTTGCTGTCTCCACAGAGTGGATCTTTTTAGGGGCACCTCGGGTTGGAAATCCCAAGAGCCTGTTATTCATAGTGAAACTGAGATGTGAAACCTGAGTTCGTGAATTTTCGTGGTGCTAAGGAAGAGCCTGTCTCCTTTATCTGTATTTGTCTCAGACACATTAGGTAGCCCTCCTGCACAGAGAGCCTTCCACTTCCAATTTCGTGAAGCCGTGCCTAGGTGGCTTCATTCGGTCCCTCCTTGTGTGTGGGTGCACATGTGTGTGTGTATATGTGTGCTTCCTTCTTTGTGCTTTCCCTTCCCTAGATGCCCTACTTCTCTTCCTCTGTATGGGCCCATGTGATTCTCCAGCAGGGCCCCACACTTTTTGGTCAAGACCCTGGCATATCCCAGTGGAAGAGCTCTCACCCAAAAATGATCTCCCTCGAAAGCTAGCGGTGCTGATTCTGAGTCTCCCAGTAAAGACTAGTTATGACTGCACTTTTTTCCAGTGGAGAGTCTTAGGTCAATATTTTGAAGTTCTTCACGTCTTTTAGAGTGCTCTATGGCAATGAAAATGTCCATGATATTGGTAGCTCTTTAAGGCGTCATCAAACAATACCTGGTAGAAAAATTTGTTGAAAGGCAGCTGAGAGTGAGAGAGGCTTCTGGCGGCTCTACTTTTTTTGGATGGAAATGGCAGTGGTATTTAAATATTGGGGTGGGCAGGCATTTAAATATTTCATAAGTTTGCCTTAGATCACCCCTGATTTAAGGACAAGCATATCAAAGGGACTACTTGCTGCAGAAATGTGAGCACATGCCTGCACTAGGTCCAGCGATGTCCCCTCCATGTTTTTATTTCAATTACTTTAAAATCAAACACCCATTTATGGACTGCTTTGTAATAGTGTCCCTTTGTATTCTCTGAAGGCTAAAAAAGGTCCACGATGATTGCTAATTTATAAAATGCATACACTTTCTGGAAAAGTTAGATAAAACATTTAGAAAATTATACTTAAAATATATGAATAGTGACGATGATACCGATGGTGCTGGTGATGATAGAGCCCAGCTGCTATGTAGAAAGGACCGTGTTAAGTAGCCTGCATATGTAACATGTAGGAATCTCAGTCCTGCTGTGCCAGATACAATGCATTTTTAAAACATTTAACCTCAAATCTGAGCTTCCATTTCAGTGCGCTGGTAGGAAACTCAGCTTCAATCGTGCGTGCATTCCATGTCCTCCATATTGATCCGCTGAGCCTGCATGTTCTTTCACTTCTGCCACCTGTTGCTTCTGCGGCAGGCCCCGTCCGTCTTTCCTCGAACCATCACCATTTCAGTGGATTTAGGTTCTTGGAAAGGAGCCAGAATGAGAATAGTATGCTCAGTGTCACAGATGTTGAGGCAAGAACCACAGAGTTGGCTAGCTGCTTGAGTGGAGCTTGAAGGAAAGGAGAGAAATACAGGAAAAAATAATGTCGTGGTTTAAAAATTATCTTGTCTCACTCTGGAAGAGAACTATGTGCATTCTCTCTACTCTGTTCCTATCCATTGATTTGTTTTCTCTCTGAGTTGATCTAACCCACAAATACAGCTGGCCAATCCTTTGTGAGAATGCCACTACTTTTTACTGACACAGAGTTCGACAGATTTGCCTTCTGTGGTCTAAATAGTATGTCTGGAATCCGGGTCTCTTGGCTTTACAACCATCTTCCAGAGGCTGTGCCCTGGATCAGCCCCCTGTGAGCTGCCATGTCGGACCAGGCATAACTGGTCTCATTAGTCAGTTACTGACCCAGCCCCGGCGTACTACAGGCCATCTGTTCTCAATGGGGGCAGTATCACCCCCAAGTGGGTGAAAATTGGTCACTAGGGGCAAGAAACATCTTATTCTTTATGTATAAAGGATGGGTAACTATAGAGCATATAAACAAGTACATAGTATGTCTCTGGTATTAAAACTTCATGGGAGAAAGTCTAAAATGTCTGTTTCTGTGGGACAATAAAGAATGAAGTGTTGGGAGACATTGCTGTAGGTGTTAGAAAAGGAAGAGAACCAACATCCATGGACAGGCTGTCAAGGTGCCAGGCAGAGCGCCAAGCAATTTCATGCATCGTCTTATTTAATCTTCCAAACAGTTGTTTATGGAGGAGGAAGCTGAACTTACACGACTTGCCCAAAGCCACACAGTTTTGTAGGTAGCAGAGCTGAGGTTTGAGGCCAAGTCTCTTTCCAAAGCCTGGCCCTTCTCGTTAAACCAGGGTGCAATCAAAATTGGAGTGGACATATCTGCATCATTATCTCCACCTCTATGTGTTGACTTTGTTGTTGGAGAGCAGGAACAGGAAAATCAACAGTTGACTAACAACACATACGTGTATCTATCACACTGCATCTCCTTTGTGATGTGTGCATCGGACGTCGGCTTCCTGCTGCATTATCACGTCTTAGTTTATTGTTTGAAGGGGAGCCACTTGCTGGGGGAAGAAAAGAGGCCACAGAGTAAAACCATGGTGACCTGTACATTCTCTGTTTTTCTCCCTCCACTTCCTTTCTGCAGGCTGCACCCCGTGGGAGCATCCTCACTCCCGAACTGGACACATTCCAGCTTTCTCGCCGGCACTCTGCAGCTTCCCTCGTGGGGTTAGTGAACTCGGTGATACAGTTTGGGGCTGAGTCTCGGTTTGAAAGGCAGCAGATTTCTAATCAGTTACTCTCACATTCCCTTATGAACAGCTAACTAGCAGCTCCATGTTGGGTCACGTTCCAGGTCATTCTGGAAGAAGGTGGAGGGGACTCAATGAGCGGTCTCCACTGTCAACATCTGCTCTTCTGCAGGCTGTTTGTGATTCTGTGCTGGGTGGATGTAGATGCACTTGTGGTTGAACACTGTTATTGAGGTTGACTTTTCTCCTCAGTGGAAAAAGTTAGCTGGTCTAACCCAACCATGGCATGATCAACATTCAGGGACAGAGGTAAGAGGAGAAGGCAAAGAATGAACTTTTATTGAGGTCCTGTCATACGAAGGTAGGTGCTTTTAATGGATTGAGTCATTTATTCTTTACAAAATCTTAATATTATCCCCATTTTACATATAAAGAAAATGAAGCATGGAAAAATTAGCCTAAGTGCACACAACTGGCGAGGGTGACTCTTGACATGTACTTCAGGGGTGTTCCGGGCCAATTCCTGGGGAGCTCGGGCAGCAAATCCACCTTAGCAGCAGGGCACTGTCCAGGCCAGGGCTGGGAGGAAGTGCACAGAGGTGATTCTCCAGAGAGCAGCCCAGGACGGCCGCCCCCTGGGCATCCAGACTCACCTACAGCATTTCAGGACTGCGTGCCTCCTGCTGGCCCCCACACAGCCTAGGGGACAGTCTGGCTTTCACTGAGCAGATGGAGAGTTTCACACTGTCATTGGTGTAGTGTACGCAGTAGTAAGATAGCCATAGGAAGACCGAAATCTGAAGAAAAATCCGTGATGTGTGACAAAATGATACGTGTTGTAGCAACAAGGCAG
Source organism: Mirounga angustirostris (assembly GCF_029215605.1). Lineage (NCBI taxonomy): Eukaryota > Metazoa > Chordata > Mammalia > Carnivora > Phocidae > Mirounga > Mirounga angustirostris. The sequence goes on from NW_026991740.1 coordinate 359,486, forward strand.
AACAGAGTCACGAGACCTCCCAGATGTCTCCTTAGGCAATGCACTTCCTTTTTCTGGACTCCCAATTCTTTATCCATAAAAGGAGGGAGTTAACTAGCTGAAATTTTCTTCCTGCATAAACAGACTATTGGTGGAAGGGTCAGATAGGGGATTTCTTTGTATATTTGGGGAACATTTCTCCTCTCTGTTCCTTGCCAATGACCATGTTCCATTTGCCTCTATCTAGAGGGATCTCAGGGATGATACCCCAAATAGTTGAAGGTGATTCTATCAGGGAGATGCCTCAGAAGGTCCTGGTGTCTGGCTCAGGAAGGAAACAATGTGCTATAGAATCAGCTTTTTACTAAGGAAGGTCTTATCAGCAAGTAGTCCCTGTCATCAGGGTCTTTGACCTCAGCCACTTTCTGTGCCTTCATAGACATGTTCTTCTTCACAGGGAGCACTGCGAGGGACCCCTTGATTCTAATTTCCATCAGTGTGTCCCCTGGAAGCCAGTCTGGGCCTGGATCATAATCTTCTTGTAGCTCCTTCGAACACAGGAGGGAGGTCTGGGCACGTAGGTGATCGCCCTTCTCATCCCCATTATCAACCTCTTCTAAACGTCTTACCTAAGAGAGCAGTAAAGGAAGAAGGAGAGCAAGTCACTAAACCTGTAAGGTGTGTCAGGCATTAGGCTACGTACTCTTCCCTATAACTTAATGTAATCCTGGTAACAACTCTTGAGGTAGCTGCTATTTTTATTCCAATTTCACAAATGGAGAGATTAAGTCTTACGGAGATTAATGATTGTGAAAGATGGGAAAATGAGCTAAGATTCTCAGGCTGGTTGACTTGACCCCCAGAACCTAGGTTCTAAGCTCATAGCCCCTGCAATGTTCTTTGGTTGCCTGATGGCCCTTCTCCCTCATACTCAACCCATGTGGGGCATTTGGCAAGCCAAGACCAGAGACCATTAAAATTTGGGTATAGTTTTGTTTTTGTTTTTTTAGAAACCTTCCAGGGAGGACATTTTTTTCCCTTCCTTTGTAGTTTGGGCAGCTTTTGTCTTTATATCTTACAACCTACACTTTCCAGACTTCCTGCAAGTCTTCCCCAAACCAGGCTGGTTTCTGCTAGGAGTAAGACAGGTTCTTGCTTTTGGTGTGCTTTAGGAGCACAACTTCTGTCTAACAAAGGCTCCTACAAAGAAAGCTAACTGCTGATGTTCTCTAGGCCCTATTCTCCAACAACATTCATCCATGCATATATCTCGAGGGCCTACTCACCTCAAGGCGGTTTCAGGCACAGAAATACAGTGGTGAACAAGGCGGACAGAGCCCACCCTCACAGACAGCATTCTGATGGTGGAGAACCAGCCCCTCCCAGATTTTCTGATAAATCCCATTATCTCCTGCTCTCTAGCCAAACGACCATGCTTCTCTTATGGTTCTTGACTTAAATTCAGTATCTGACAGAATTACCTTACAATACTACGTGGTCTTCCCCTTCACAGATCCTAGAGCCACACCTGGTTGTAACCGCAAATCACGTGACACTCTCCTTTTGGGCCAAGAAAAGCAAATGAACATTCTTGAGCACGTATAGTACATGGTTGCATTTATAATACATGGTCTCATCTCATCATCGCAAAAGCTTAAGGAGGCAAAGATCATTATCCTCGTTTTCAAACGAAATATCTGAAGAACCTAGAGGTCAAATCACAGAGCTTGAAAAGGGCTGATTGCAGGTAGGATGTCAGCTACAGTGCTCATGCAGGTTTTCCTGGAGCGCCCACCTTGGGGAGAGCCTGGAAAGCAGCTAGCAGTTCCTGGGCCCAGGAGGTGGGTCACAGCAGTGACTGAATCCTAACCCGCCACCCTGGGACCCCTCCACCATCAGCCTGTCCACACAGAATGGGGAGGCAGCCCCAAACTCCCACGTCTGCCTGCATTGTTTATGCCTGGATTCTCAGATGTTTCTCTCTCCAAGCATTTTCCACCGACTGACAGGCAGATCCTGTGTGAACGGAGCAACCAGCCCAAGGGAAAAGGAAGCTGGGCAGACAGGGAGGTAGATTGCAGAGGCAAATCTTCCCTATCTTCCACAGTTGAAGTGTTGGCCTTGGGCTACCCACTCTAGCCTATTAGGCAGGTACAGGAATTGGCCTCTGGAATCTCTACCCAGGTACGCAGTCGGGATCAGGCTTGAGTTAGAAGCAGGATCTAAGCCTGCACAGCACATACAGCAGATATCAAAGCGTCGTGATGTTACAGATTTTCCTTGTTAAACACCAAGTCTCTATATATCACAGTTCTCTAGGGAGCTAGAGTCAGCCTGGAGAGGATTCTTCTAGTTCAGCAAAAGGATTTCATTCACCTGACTTTTTAAATTTTGTTCCTTAAAAAAGCCTGTTTCACCTATAGTAAATATAAAGAAATTATTACAGTAAAAATTCAGATGCCGAACTTTCTAAACATACATCTGTAATTATTGTAACATTTTAGGTGTGTAGTGTTTCTCATATAATGCATTATTTCGGAGGGCTTATTTATTTTGGGGACTATGCCCTGAGTTGTCTGAGTGATGAGTTCGGTGCTAATGGACCCATTGTTGGTCCTAGAAAATGATCTGTGCTTGTGTTTGCGTGTTTTTGAGGTAAGTCAAGGGATGATATCAACTGTGAGTCACTCGAAGGATTTCATATTCACAGAACACGACCTAAGGGTTATATAAGTAGGCACATTTGAGGAACTTTGTACTGAGAAGGAACCGGGTAAGTTGGGTTGAGCCATTCACAAGTTTAGAATGAAGTTTCTTCTGTTGGTGCTGACCCTGCTGGTCACTGCTTTGGGGACGGTTCCTCTGACCAACTCTGCAAGCTCTAAAGAAAATGATGTGGTATTTGCTCAAGTAAGTATTGACCCCATGTATCTACCCAGCCTGATTTCTGTCTTTAAAATGTATTGCATTGACTAGTTTTATCTTGAAAAGTACTAGTTGAAAACGAGTTTAGGAGACTACTTGCTTTTAGCACTGTATTTTTCTTTGCCAAAGAGGAATGTAGGAAAGTGGTGTTGTTTTTGAAGGAGTGTTCTAAAACTCTCCTATTAACACTGTCCTATAGGTCACTGCTTCTGGAACTGTTCCACTGGCAAACTCTACCGACTCTGAAAATAATGTGACATATGCCCAAGTAAGTATTGACACTAGAGTATTGATCCAGCCTGATTTTTGTCTCTAAAAGTTGTTGCATTGGGGGCGCCTGGGTGGCTCAGTTGGTTAAGTGTCTGCCTTCAGCTCAGGTCATGATCTCAGGGTCCTGGGATCAAGCCCGAAGTCACGCTCCCTGCTCGGAGGGGGGTCTGCTTCTCCCTCTCCCTCTGCCCCTCCTCCCTGCTTATGTTCTCTCTCTCAAATAAATAAATAAAATCTTTAAAAAAAATTTGTTGCATTGATCAATTCTGTCTTGAAAAGTACTAGTTGAAAACTGGTTTAGGAGGCTATTTGCTTTAAACACTGTATTTTTCTCTGCCAAAGATGAATGTAGAAAAGTTATTGGTTTTGAAACAGTGTTATAAAATTGGTGGATGAATTTGTTCCTTTTACTAAAAAGCTTTTACTAAACAGCTTTGGCCAAGGACAGTTCAAAATAACTGGGAGTTCAACTTCTGTTCAATATTTTACAATATCATTTAATGCATTTAATGATCTGAGATTTGAGCAATGGCTTGATTATGTAACTGCCTCAGCCTGCCATGATGATTCAAGAATACTTTTTACTTTCTGGAATCCCAGATATTTCTTCATGAGCATGTTTTTAAAATAGGGTTTTTTCCCCCATTTCTTTCTTTTCCCTAATCATATGAGTTTGGATGATATCCCCATTCTCTAAGACTCTTTTAACTTTGCATTTGCCATAGTTGTCCATTGTGTTGAGCTTTGGATTTTTAAGCAGGAAAATATTATCCCAACTTAAATTAATAATTTATGCATCCTGACAATAAAGGTTTTGCTGATTACATGATGCCATGATGTGCCAGAGGCTGAAATAGATTTTAAAGAATAGAAACAAGTTCAAAGAAGTAGACACATAAAGGTGTTTCTAGTGGCCTTCCAGCAATCAATATTGCTAAAAGTTTGTGACTCACCTCAAAAGCACAGAGAGTTAAGATTTTTTTCTCATTATAATTAATTGTCTGGTGCCTGGTTGAGAAACACCAATGTGCAGCTGAGTCAACCATACAGAGCTCCATCAGAAATCCCTCCATGTACTACAATGTCTAACTAAGTGTATTTTTTTCCAGAGGTACCTGGAAAACTTCTACGGTTTTGTGATGGACAGAATTCCAACAACAAAAATGAAAGTCAATAGGGACTTCATGGAGGATAAAATTCAGGAAATGCAGCAGTTCTTGGGGCTGAAAGTGACTGGGAAACTGGACTCATCTACTCTGGACATGATGCACAAGCCCCGATGTGGAGTGCCTGATGTTCATCACTTCAGGACAATGCCAGGGAGACCAGTATGGAAGAAACGTTTAATTACCTACAGGTAACATTGTAGCTGTGGACTTTTCTACCTTCCCTTAGGTCTGACTTTCAGAAACCCGAACCATTTAGATAGAGCCCTAAGTCTGGAGGTAGATAAGAATCCTCCCTCAGTTGTCAGCACTCTCCCTGTGTTAAAATTCATTCTTTCTGGAAGGGGGGATTTTTCACTCAAGGAGGAGTTGTCAGCCCAGAGCATAGTAGAAAGGCTGCAAATAAAAGGAGAATGAAGCTAAATCTATAATAAATAAGAGACAAGGGAACATTTTATAGGACAGGCAAGATAGATAAATGCAGAGGCCCGGGAGCAGGGGCAAAAGATTTTATTTATTTATTTGAGAGTGAGAGAGAGCAATTTAGCTTTCAAAAAGCTAAATTATTTATGAAAATTATAACTTAGAGTGCTCATTCTCAGCCTGATTTTGACCCAGTAAACTAAGTGAACAGTTCACTCAGTGGTTGCTGAATTTCTGTCACAGCGTTGGGTGATGGAGGTGCTGTTTGGATACAGAGACGAAGAGGGCACAGTCCCACCCTGGAAGAGTGCATAATCTTGTGGGAAACAGAGTACATGCAGAAGCCCATGATTTTGAGATAAGGACCAGTGATGGTCTTTTGTGCAAAGCATTATGGGAATTGAAAATATGAGAAATCCAGGTTTAGGTCAAATTGTCAATGAATGTCAGTCCTTCACAGAAAGAACCCATAAATCATAAATGAGAAGAAATCCAGTTAGATTCTGTTTAAGGAGGAAGCTGTCCAAGGATACGTGTTTCTGTAGCTAATAATGCAGGTTTTTGTTATCTGGACTATCGATTTATGAAATGATTCATTCTCCACCGATGCAGGCAAAAATGAAGTGTTGCAATAAGACAGAATTAACACATGGTTTCCACATATTTTTCTCTCTCTTTTTTGTTTTGCTGGTAAAGAATCAATAATTACACTCCTGACATGTGGCCTGCAGATGTTGACTATGCCATCCAGAAGGCTTTTCAAGTATGGAGTGATGTGACCCCCCTGAAATTCAGAAAGATTAATTCAGGAGAGGCTGACATTATGATACTTTTTGCATATGGAGGTAAAGAACGTGGACTTATTTTATCTGTATCGTTGGCATGACCTATAGCATATAAAGAAGGACCAATTTTCTTTCCTTTTCCAAAGCTCATGGAGACTACATCCCTTTCGATGGTAGAGGTGGAGTCATAGCCCATGCTTTCGGACCTGGAACCAGGATTGGGGGAGACACACATTTTGATGAGGCTGAAATCTGGACTAAAAACTACAAAGGTAAGAAACAAAAAACAAACAAACAAAAGAAAAAACCAAAACCACATTTGAAAAACCCTTTACAAATTCTAAATTATGTCCCAATTTTGAAAGGCTGCATTCTGAGAAACGATTGTAGGATGGAAAAACTCATTCTGATTATAATTGTGTCACTAAATAAAATGTAACATTTTGTCTCAATTTCACCCTCTATAAATTGAGGATATTGGACTAGATTATCTTAAAGATCAGGTTTAAGAATCTGAAGATGAGCTAGTTCATTAGTGTGAACTCAGGAATCTTAAAGGCCATAGTTTAGAAAGGTAAAAACTGGGGCGCCTGGGTGGCTCAGTCGTTAAGCGTCTGCCTTCGGCTCAGGTCATGATCCCAGGGTCCTGGGATCAAGCCCTGCATCAAGCCCTGCATCGAGCCCCGCATCGAGCCCCGCATCGGGCTCCCTGCTCGGCGGGAAGCCTGCTTCTCCTTCTCCCACTCCTCCTGCTTGTGTTTCCTCTCTCGCTGTCTCTCTGTCAGATGAATAAATAAAAATCTTTAAAAAAAAAAAAAAGAAAGGTACAAACTGATTTAGGCAGTCAGTTTTTGACAGGGCAGTCCGTAAACTCAAGCAAACACAGAAAAATAATATACCAGCCATCCTAGGGTGGGGTGGTCATCTGCATGATCCATTATATGTTGACAATTTCTTAGATTTATAGTGACACAGAAAGATGAAGTTATATTATAGAAAACTTAGAAATCCTTGTAGTAAAACACAAGGTTATATGGTCATATGGTCTCTTGAGGTTCCGGGATAGGAATTACAGAACGCTCAGCTGATCATTTGACAATGCCTTCGCTGTATTTACAGAGGAGGCTGTAATTCACCATCCCTCTCAGACAGCTGGGGGAGAGAAATAAACAGTCTCCCCTGTTTGAAGGAATCACTACCCATTGGAAAATTCAAACCCTCATATCACAAGCCTTCCTAATATTTCTAGGGGAAATTCTGGATTATATGACTGACTCATATGGAAAGTAAATGAAGAGACAGTCTTTAAGAATAGGTTCTACTGAGCACCCCATCTCTCTGGCTGATATTGCATGCCTCAGATGGCGTGTTTTCATAGACCAGAAAGGCTGTTTGTTTTAGTCTAACACATGACCCAAGGCTTATTAAATTCTTGATTGAGAAGAGGAGTTCTGCATTGTCAAAAGACAACGGATACAGAATTAGGTCCTCATTGAGCTTCATAGCCTCAGCTGGTCATGCAAATTTGTCTGAATTTCATCCAAGGTTATTTTGGGTGTATACTCTTTTCATCCAACATGGTGGACTTGGGTTAGTTAGCCTCATGGAATGTTTTAGAATTCTAAAGGATTTTAGAAAAATAATTTAGTACAGATCTTTACAGAGAGAGGAAGTTCAGAGCAGGAGACTGTTAGCACCTAGCTCGTGGGAAAGATGGGGCAGAGCGTGTATTTCCTAATTCTCTTCTTTCAACCCAGTGCGTACTTCCTACCTGTCCATGTTACCTTGTTTTAATATGGTGCAATTCTGTGCTTTCAAAAAGCTAAATTATTTATGAAAATTATAACTTAGAGTGCTCACTCTCAGCCTAATTTTGACCCAGTAAATTAAGTGAACAGTTCACTCAGTGGTTGCTGAATTTCTGTCACAGCATTGGGTGATGGAGGTGCTGTTTGGATACAGAGACGAAGAGGACACAGTCCCACCCTGGAAGAATGCATAATCTCGTGGGAAACAGAGTACATGCAGAAGCCCATGATTTTGAGATAAGGACCAGTGATGGTCTTTTGTGTAAAGCATCATGGGAGTTGAAAATAGGAGAAATCCAGGGTTAGATAAATTGTGATAGTTTGGGATATTTGACGTGTGGAGACATTTTTGTTGTCAAAACTGGAGGGGCATTGCTACTTGAATTTGAGTGTTGAACCCAGAGTTTTCTAAACACCTGTGATGCACAGGACAGCCCTAACCACAAAGAATGACCTGTCCTACAATGTCAACAGTGCCAACATCAAAAAGCCTTGGGTCAGAGGGAAAGGAGAGGAGTCAAGGCTTCCCAATCCTCCTGCCAGATTTCGGTGGTGTCATTGTCCTCTGGATGCAGACATATTTCACTGCTCTTTTCCCCCTTCTTGTTGGTTTCCTCTCAGGCACAAACTTGTTCCTCGTTGCTGTTCATGAGCTTGGCCATTCCTTGGGTCTGAGCCATTCCAGTGATCCAAAAGCCATCATGTTCCCTACTTACAGTTATGTTAACCCCAACACCTTTCGCCTCTCTGCTGATGATGTACGTGGCATTCAGTCTCTCTACGGTGAGTTGACTTTCTTTACCATTTTGCCTTACAAAGACACTCATGAATAGTGTCATAGTATCTGCATTTGAGTAAAACTTTCATCTCTGTCTTCTGTCTGGAGCCCCATGAAAACCCTGGGATGGAGGTAGCACACATATTACATTCATTTTGTGGAAAAGCACAGGAGACCTAGTATGTTCATGCCTGGGACGGGGGCAGAATCTGAGTCCTCGGGCCTCAGGTTTGGTCTTTCTGTACACCACACCATTGTCTTTGAAGAAGGCACACAGAGAAATAATCTGCCTCGAACAGGAAAAACAAAGTGATCAGATTTTTCTCCTCCATGACATTGCAACCACATGGGGGAAAGATCTTTATTGTCTGCTTCCTGTGAATGTCATAGGAAGCATAAATTGCTTTTTATGCATTTTTTATCCAGAAAATTAATGTTTTAGAAAGAATGGTTCTTCCCCTTAGCAGCTAAAATGGAGATTTTTTTCCCCTAATGCTTCTTGAAATGTATTTTCAGGTCTCCCAGAAAGGCGCCAACCCTCCTCAAATCCGGACAGTAGAGAACCAGCCACCTGTGACCCCAACTGGAGTTTTGATGCTGTCACTACAATGGGAAATAAAATCTTTTTCTTTAAAGACAGGTAAAATCCTCTTCATATCTGACCAATATTGAAGTCTCTGTCCTTGGATTTTTAGAATGTTTCATCAGAGAATGGTGGAAAATGATGGAAAGTGAAGTAGATGAAAATTGAAGAGGGACTCGATTCTGTAGGAAGTAGACAGCTTGAAGGTTTTGAAGGGAGAGAGTGGTGTGATTATATTTGTGTTTAACGAGAAGACTGATGGGTAAAAAACGGATTTGTAGTAGGAATCTGGGGTGAGGAAAGATAAGGCAGGAAGTGAAGCCAGACTACTTTAATCACAAGTAAAAATGGTTAAGTCTAGGACTAAAAGTGTGACGGTATCAATTTAAAAGTCTTGATTCTTGATTATAGAGAAAGGAATTCCAGGATAACTTAAAGCACAGATTGAAGCAGATACTGGAGGGGGGGGGTGTGGAGAAGATTAGTATTTGGTAGATGGGACAAATATTCTCCATTTTTTAGATTGAAGAATAATTGACATACAAGATTGTATTAGTTTCAGGTATGCAACACAGTAATTTGATATTTATGTATATATTACGAAGTCGTCACCAAAATAAGTCTAGATTCATCTGTCACCATATAGAGTTATTACAATATCACTGATTCTGTTCCCTGTGCTGTACATTTCATGCCTGTGTCTTACTACAGAACTGAAGTTTGTCCCTCTTAATCCCCTCTGTCCCTTCCCCTCTGTCAGCCATCAGTTTGTTCTCTATGAGTGTTTCTGTTTTGTTTTGTTTGTTCATTTGGGTTTTTGTTTTTTTTTTTTTTAGATTCCACATGTAAGTGAAATCATATGATATTTCTTACTCTGTCTGACTTATTTCACTTATCATAATATGCTCTAGGTCCATCCATGTTAGCACTAATGGCAAGATTTCATTCTTTTTTATGGCTTATATTCCACTGCATATGCACCATGTCTTCTTTATCCATTCATCAATCGATGGACATTTACGTTGCTTCTATATCTTGGCTATTGTAAATAATGCTGCAATGAGCAGAAGGGTGCATATGTCTTTCCTAATTAGTGTTTTGTTTGATTTGGATAAGTACCTAGAAGTGGAATTGCTGGATCATATGGTATTTCTATAATTGATTTTGTGACGAACCTCCATACTGTTTTCCACAGTGGCTGCACCAGTTTGCATTCCCACCAACAGGGCACAAGGGTTTCCTTCTCTCCACATCCTTACTAACACTTGCTATTTCTTGTCTTTTTGATCCTAGCCATCCTGACAGGTGTCAGGTGGTATCTCATTGTGGTTTTGATTTGCATTTCCTGATGGTTAGTGATATTGAGCATCTTTACATTATCTGTTGGCTGCCTGTATGTCTTCTCTGGAAGAATATCTATGCAGTTTCTCTGCCTATTTTTTTTATCAGATTGTTTAACTTTTTAAAAATATTGCATTGTTTGAGTTCCTTATATATTTTGGATATGAAACTCTTATTGGGTATATCTCTTGCAAGTATCTTCTCCCATTAGGTTGTTTACCTTATCATTTTTTAATGGTTTCCTTTGCTGTACAAAAGCTTTTTAGTTTGATGTAGTCCCACTTGTTTATTTTTGCTTTTGTTGTCCTTGTCTGAGGGGATGGATCAAAAAAAAAAGAAATCTCTAAAGCCAATGTCAAAGAGCTCATGGCCTATGTTTTCTTCTGTAAGTGTTATGGTTTCAAGTTTCTACATTTAAATCTTTAATCCATTTTGAGTTTATTTTTGTGTATGATGTAAGAAAGTTGTCTAGTTTCATTCTTCTGCATGTAGCTCTCCAGTTTCCCCAACACCATTTATTGAAGAGACTCTCTTTTCCCTGTTCTCGGCTCCTTTGTCATAAACTAATTGACCATATAAGTGTGGGTTTATTTCTGGGCTCTTTATTCTGTTCTGTTGATCTATGTGACTGTTGTTCTGCTAATACCATACTGTTTTGATTTATTTAGCTGTGTAGTATAGCTTGAAATCTGGGAGCATGTTACCTCCAGCTCTGTTCTTTCTCAAGATTGCTTTGGCTGTTTGGAATCTTTTGTGGTTCCATACAAATTTTAGGATTCTTTGTTCTAGTTCTGTGAAAAATCCTATTGGTATTTTCATAGGGATTGTATTGAATCTGTAAATTGCTTTGGGTAGAATGGATATTTTAACAATATTGCTTCTTGCAGTCCATGAGCATGGTATATATTTCCATTTATTTGTGTCCTCTTCAATTTCTTTCATCAGTGTCTTATAGTTTTCAAAGTCCAGATCTTTCACCTCCTTGGTAAAATTCATTCCTAGGTATTTTATTCTTTTTGATGCAGTTATAAATGGGGTTGTTTTATTAATTTTTTCTGATAGTTTGTTATTAATATATAGAAATGCAACAGATTTTGTAGGTTGATTTCATATCCTGCATCTTTACTGAGTTAGTTCACTTATTAGTTCTACTAGTTTTTTGGTGGAGTCTTTAGGATTTACTAATTATAGTACCATGTCATCTGCAAATAATGACAGTTTTATTTCTTCCTTTCCAATTTGGATGCCTTTTATTCTTTTCTCACCTAATTTCTATGGGTAGGACTTCTGATACTATACTGCATAAAAGTGGCAAGAGTGGACTTCCTTGTCTTGTTCCTGATCTTAAAGGAAAAACTTTCAGCTGTTCACCATTGAGTATGAGGTTAGCTGTGGGTTTGCCATACATGGCCTTTATTATATGGAGGTGTGGTCCCTCTATAATCATTTTGTTGAGAGTTTTTGTCATGAATGGATGTTAAATTGTGTCAAATTCTTTTTCTGCATCTATTGAAATGATCATGATTTTTATCCTTCATTTTGTTAATGTGGTATATTACAGTGATTTGTGGATATTGAACCATCCTTGCATCCCTGGAATAAATCCTACTTGGTAGTGGTATATGATCCTTTTGATGTATTGTTGAATTTGGTTTGCTAATATTTTGTTGAGAATTTTTGCATCCATGTCCATCAGGAATATTGGCCTGCAATTTTCTTTTTCTTTTTCTTCTTCTTCTTCTTCTTTTTTTTTTTCTACAGTGTCTTGTCTGGTTTTGGTATCAAGGTTTTTGCATCCATGTCCATCAGGGATATTGGCCTGCAATTTTCTTTTTCTTTTTCTTCTTCTTCTTCTTTTTTTTTTTTTACAGTGTCTTTGTCTGGTTTTGGTATCAGGGTGATGGTGGCCTTGTGCAATGAGTTTGGGAACATTCTTTTCTCTTCTTTTTTTTTTTTTTGGAATAATTTGGAATAATTTAATCTTCTTTAATTATTTGGTAGAATTCACCCGTGAAACTGTTTGGTCCTGGATTTTTGTTTGTTGGGAGTTTTTGATTACTGATTCAATTTCATGTCTAATAATGGGTCTATTCAAATTTTCTATTTCTCCCAGATTCAGTCTTAGAAGATTGTATATTTCTGGGAATTTATATCAATTTTTTTTGGTTGTCCAATTTATTCACATATAATTGTTAATAGTAGTCTTTTATGATCCTTTGTATTTCTGTGGAATCAGTTGTAACTTCTCCTCCATTTCTGAATTTACTTATTTGAGTCCTCTGTCTTTTTTCTTGATGAATCTGGATAAAAGCTTACCAATTTTGTTTATCTTTTGAAAGAACAAGCTCTTAGTTTCATTGATCTTGAAAATATTTTTTTAGTCTTTATTTCATTTATTTCCACTCCAATCTTTATTATTTCCTTCTTGCAACTATCTTTGGCCTTTGTTTGTTCTTTTTCTAGTTCCTCAGGTGTAAGGTTAGATTATTTATTTGAGGGGCACCTGGGTGGCTCAGTCAGTTGGGCATCTGCCTTTGGCTCAGGTCATGATCCTAGGGTCCTGGGATTGAGCCCTGCATCAGGCTCCCTGTTTATCAGGGAGCCTGCTTCTCCCTTTCCTTCTGCCACTCCCCCTGCTTGTGCTCTCTCACTCTCTCTCTCTCCCTGTGTCAAATAAATAGATATAATCTTTTTAAAATAAAGATTATTGGGGCGCCTGGGTGGCTCAGTTGGTTAAGCGACTGCCTTCGGCTCAGGTCATGATCCTGGAGTCCCGGGATCGAGTCCCGCATCGGGCTCCCTGCTCAGCAGGGAGTCTGCTTCTCCCTCTGACACCCCCCCCCTCATGTGCTCTCTCTCTCATTCTCTCTCTGTCAAATAAATAAAATAAAATCTTTAAAAAAAAAACAAAAAACAAATAAAATAAAGATTATTTATTTGAGATTTCTCTTGTTTTATGAGGTAGGCCTGTATCAATATGAAATTCCCTCTTAGAACTTCTTTGCTGCATCCCCAAGATTTTAGAATGTTATGTTTTTATTTTCATTTGCCCCAAGGTATTTTTATTTTTGATTTCTTCATTTCTTCATTGGTTATTTAGTAGCACGTTATTCAGTCTCTACATTTATAGAGGTTTTTCCAGTTTTCTTCTTGTCATTGATCTCTAGTCTCATTATTCTCCATTCCTGAGATTCAAAAACTGAGACATTTGGGATAAATAACTTCTTTTAGATTACAAAACTAGTAAGGAATTTTGGGTGCAGACTAGAACCTAGATCTCTTGATTTCAAGTATCAGGGTATTTTCATATGGTGACTTGCCCATTAGAATTATTGTTATTATAAAAGAATTAATTAAGATCCATTCCTTGTGGTGTTCCTATCAAGACATCCACAGAACAGAATGTGAGGATATTGGAAAAAACCCATTAAGTCATTTCACATGTCCTTCCCAGTGACCATTTCATGGTTCTTGAGTCTACAGTGATTTTTAACATGTGTTAAATGTTTTTCATCAGATTCTTCTGGTGGAGGTATCCTGAGAGTCCAGTGAGCAATGCTAGTTTAATTTCTTCTTTGTGGCCAACCTTACCATCTGGCATTCAAGCTGCCTATGAAGTTGGAGCCAGAAATCAAGTTTTTCTTTTTAAAGGTAACTCTAATGTTTAGTTTGCTACTAAGTCTACTTCAAGGAAGAGAATAAATGAAGGAAATACTACTGATTTTTATAAACATAGGAAAAAGCACTCCAGACTTAATTAATGGTGAGTCTGAACTATGAGCTAAAAGTAGTTTAAATACCTAGGTAATGTGTAAAAATTTTAGGAAAAGTTTGTTTAATATAAGATCATAATACTTGTGAAAAAAGTATAGGACCATAGGAGACAAACCATGTTGAAGAACAAGGAGCAGTATGTTTTGGAACTATGGGTAAAGAATGATGTTGTTTATAGTGAGTCAGTATTTATATTGCTGTTTTTGTATGATTCCAATGTATCCTCTCTGTTTCTCTTCACAGATGATAAGTACTGGTTAATTAGCAATTTGAGACCACAACCACGCTACCCCAAGAACATACATTCTTTGGGCTTTCCTGACTTTGTGAAAAAAATTGATGCAGCTGTTTTTAACCCACTTCTCCATAAGACCTACTTCTTTGTAGATAATCAATATTGGAGGTGAGCTTTAATGATTGGTAACATGACTCCTAAAATTCGTGAAATGGGCAGGGAATGGGGTTTTCAGTAGGGAGTCTTTCTAATGTAAATTCCCAAGGATCCTTGACCTTCCTAAGGGAAGAATCAAGAGAACATAGATCTGGACTAGTTATTGTCTTCCTAGTTCTGTTCCCTGGACTTTGGGATTCTGATTTGAGATAGCACATAATGTGTTTTTAAAAGGAATACTTTATAAATAGAATGTCACGTCATGAATCACAGTGGAAACACATTGGAGAACAGGGGCATAGACATACAAGACACAGTGTTCACAGTCTCTTCAGGGAGTGTACTCTTTTTAGACTCCTTTTTATAACCACTGGACCCAAGGAGACAAATGAGGAAACCATCTTCTGAGTGGCACTGAATGCTGCAAGGTCTTTGCTGCAGGAAATTAGACAGTCAGGTTCTCTAAAGCACTGGCGGGGACAGTGTGCAGGAGTGGGGAAAGTTCCTGACCGGGAGTGAGGACCCCTAGGGTCTGAGTCCTGTAGGAGCTTGGAATAAGTCAGTGAACTGTTTGGGTCCTTGGTTTTCTTATCAGTGCAAGGAAAAGTCTTTCAAGAGAGAATAGGTGGGTTTTGTGGTTCATGTCATGAAATATCAAGCTCTTCATCATGAAATCCATTTTTTTTTTTTTTGATGGAGGTCCTACTGATTATTTCTTTGCTCAGGTACAATGAGAGGAGACAATTCATGGACCCAGGTTATCCCAAATTGATTACCAAATACTTTCCAGGAATTAGACCTACAATTGATGCAGTCTACTATTATAACAGTAAGTAGATTGGGAAGCCATGAAGATACTGGAAATCCCCTTTTAAAACACTGATGATGATAAAGCCTTCGAGGTCAGAGAATGGGGATTCAAACCGGGAGGAACAGGAGGACCGTGCAGTTCTCCGTAGGGCCGCAGAGGGAAAACTCATAGCCTGCTTGGTTTAGCATAGGTGGGCTCAAAGAATGAGTGACATAGAACAAGCAGTAGTTCTAGAGTGGTTTAGTGGGTGGGAGCATATGATTGTCGCCACATGCATGCGCCTGAGTTTCTGGAATGTCTGATCGTATCAGGCCACACAGTGTATGCAGATGAGCATGTGGCAAGACTCAGGCAAGCTGGGCTCGCCTACTTTCCTACACCTTGAATCTTTGACCTTCCTTGCAGAAGCTCCCACCCTGCATGGGCTCTCGCGGACTAGGGTGGGGATACGAAACACTTGAGTTTGTTGGCGTTTGTGTCTGGGAATATCTTCAGGCAAGGTCAGCCGAAGCAAACTGTCGGCTAGGCCAAGGCATTTTGTTTCCATCCCCCCCGCCATGTCTTTCTTACTCCTCCATCAGGGCCTCTGTGTGCCCCACCTGCGCCCAATTTCTTCCCTCCCAGATGAGTTCTCCACCTGGAGTGTGGCTTTTCAAAAACAGTCACATCTTCAGAGTCAGCTTTTAAACCCAAACAATCTTCTCAATGAAATTAATGAAGATATTTAGTGGTGAAATGATGGGCAGTAAACAGATATCCGAGGGCAGGACACCCAGCGTAGGGGCCCAACATTTATATTATCAAATGTCTAATTTAGGTCATCTATAAAATTTGGTCTACTATAGATAATCTATAAAAGCACAGATCTGTGTTTTCTTCTTCTTTTTTTATTTTTTAAAGAAATGCAAATGAAGAATTAAACTACTCAATTTGTTTTCATTTTTAGGACACTACTATTTCTTCCAGAGATCTGACATATTTGAGTATGATGTCGTATCCCAACGTGTCACCAAAATGCTGAAACAAAATATCAAGTTAGGTTGTTAGGAATGGTATAATTAGTGATGTTGGTTGATTCACTTCAGTTAAATAAGTATTTATCCCATACTTGCTATGTGCCCAGTGATGTGTGTCTTAAAATAAAGTAAAATCTATAGGCCATAAATAAATTATCATATAGATAGGTGACTATACAAACTACGTAAAATTTTTTATTTTGAAAACCCTCCTTGTCAATTTTTACTTGATTCAACTATTAAGCTTGGAAACAGACACTTTTTCAAGGGGAAACAGAATATCTTGGTCCTTGAACATCCCAGAACTGAGAAATTATCATTATTTCTTTACCTTAACTAACATTAAGCAATGCTTAGTTTCTGTGGCCATTAAATGCTTCAGCAAGTATATCATTTTAATTCTTTTGGAGTAAAAACAGAATATACCAGAAAATGACATTTAGTGTAAGTAACATATAAGTAAATTATATAATTATGGTGATAATGTTATTTTATTCTCTTGTCAGTGCTGATTTTTCTAAATCTTAAAGTATATACATATATTTTTTTTTTCCTTTTGCTCAAATAAAAACTGAAAGAAAGTATTTGGTTTCTGAGAATTTTTTATGGAAAAACAATGTGTATTTCGAAAATAGTTCTGGACCTACTCCTAAATAAAGTGAGTCTCTACATAACTGTACCAAGTGGTGAATGGGAATATGGCAAAGGGGAAAAAGTTGTATTTGCCTTGGCAGCTTGTCGAAGGCCACATAAATCCCTGGTCTGGAGTCAGAGAAGCGTTCTCCAGACCGTGTGTGACCCCGAGGAGCACGCCCAGCATATGACGATGAGCCTGGAGAGGAGATGTCATGGGAACTTCCCGTTCTCGTATAATTTCCACTGCAGCTCAGGCCTCACAACGTGGGCCACGTAATTGACAACACATTAAATCTCAGCTTCCTTAACTTTAGGAAAAAGCAGTAGTGTTAGCCACCTCATAGATTTATTGAGAAAAAAATGACACATGATGAGCCCATCATGCTGGTGACTTGGACAGCCTCTACCAGTTGTCACTGCCTTGACACACATTTTCCCTATTTTCTGGATTGCACGTACACCTGTGAAAGCTCCAATTAAGATGATATGGGTGTGAGGAATGCTTGGAATTTTCAATTGATTTGCAGACATTTCTGATTGACATTAATCATTTTGATTAATGGAATGAACTGAGGTCAGAAAATATGAGGATTGGAAAGATTCTAGACAGGGATGGAGTTCTCTGTTCATTCTCAAGTACGTGCTTCTTCAGTTTAATAGTCCTAGCGTTGTCTTTGTGAGGCATCGGGTCACGTCATCCTGAAAAGAAATGTTATTTCCCCGCAGGAAACTGCATGCTGGATATCCTTCAAAAGAAGAAAGTTCCCCACAGGATTAGCATCAAAAGAAAACAGTGGTATCTGGGTTGAGTTGTCTTGGGCCTTAGGTAATTTGGGGAGAAGCTGTTTCTCCTAAATGATGACTGCATCGGAATAAAAGCCAAGAGTACGCCCTGCACAGTCTCATCAGTGCTCATGAGAAATGCCTCCAAAGATTTACAAGGGAATCAGTCCTTCCTCTCTCTACCTCCATTTGCATTATATCTTTACATTTTGTTTAACAAATCCTTACAATGGTAACTATGGACCAGGCACTGTTCTAAGTGATGCACACACATACACACACACAGAGCTCACCTGTTTCATTGCAAGCATGAGGCACATGCTATCATTCTCATTTTTCAGAGAGAAACCAAGACACTGAGAGGTAAACTTACTCGCCCAAGGTCACACAGCCTTGCAGCTGCAACTCAAAGCCAGTCAGTTTGACTCTAGAATCTGTTATTAACCACCACAAAATTCTGCCTCTCAAAATCATAAAGTGGAAAAAAATCAAAGCAAACACTGCACTCTGTACCACTTTGGTTTTCACTTAGCCTTCAACAAAAAAGTCTTTAATATGTCAGAAGGATTCTTTTGTGTGTCCAGTCCAGGGAATATCACTTTGCCTTGGGAAATGTAGTAGAGCTCTCTTGCTAATGTCAGGAAAAAATTATCCAAGACTTGGGAGCTAGAGTGCTGGACATTTGTCTAGTGGATCTTCTGGAGAACAGCAGATTATATGAGTGTGAGCACCTTTGACTTCGCATCAACCAGGCTATTTTCTAAACCCATAAGGACAGAAATAGTATAAAAATGGCAATAATGCAAATTGTTTCTTCCAACAGCAATACAAATAAATGCAAATAAATGATATGTGTTAGAAATATAATTGATTACTGCCTGGTAGAAGAGACAACTCCAGATGTTACATTTTATTGCCCTGTATCAGTGGATTTATGTCATTGGAAAATTCATTTTAGCATTTCTTACTGCATATATGTTTTTCAGATCTTTCTTTAGACCAATTCTTTCATTAGTTAGTGTGTTGGGTAATATCTTCAACATGTTCATCTCATATTTAGTCACTTTTAACTTTTTTGAAAATTATACTTGAGCACTAGTTGACCAACAGGGGAGTGCAGAGAACTGCCCACCTTTTGGGCCATCAGTTGGAGAAGACCACATGCTAGTTGAGCAACTCCTCAGGCCAGACAGAACCAAAATCCTCCTAATCCTGTCTACGTCCTACCCTGTAATGGTGTAGCGAAAGACACTGCCCCTTCTGGGTGGCATACAGTTTCCCAGCTTCACTTTTTTTGCCTTTGTTCATTCATTGAAAAGTATTTATTGAGAATCTGCTGAATTCTAGACCGTGATAAGCATGAGGGGCCCAAAGAGGACTAAGACAATCTCTGCCTTCAAAGGCACAAAATATGGTAAAAACATAAAAAAGACAGATACATAAAAGTCACTATGTAATTAAGTGGGTAGACTAAATGAAGTATGTACAAGATAGAACAGTCAAGTAAATCTCTGCCAAAGAATTCAGGGGCCACAGAATACTGTGGAAAACAGTATTTGTGTTGTGTTTTAAAATAGGAGAGATATCTGTCAGGCAGAAAAATGTTAAACTAAAGGGATTGAAGACAGAAGAAGAAACCTCTTCAAAGACCCATAATACACAAAGAGTAGCTTTTTAAAAGTTGGAGCATACAATATGAAGGAAGGAATGGCAAGAATAAGACACCAGATTATGAAGGACCTTTCCTGTCATGGATTTGACCTTTGTCTCATAAATGATCTGGCTTTATTGGTGGGACTTAATATAGAGAGAAATGATTAAATTGCATATTAGAAGATCTTTTTGTTGGAAGTTTGGGGGTTGATCAGAAGAAATTAAGGCTAGATCCAAACGAGAACAACTATTATACTATTGCACTAATCCATGCAAGAAACACTGAAAACCTGAGCACCTGTCCTAGGCATAGGTAGGACAGAAGTGATATTAAAGTGGGGATATTATAACAGGTAGAAGGGAGAATAAATAAAGTTTAGTTACTGCTTTGCATATGGATTATGACTGAAGAGCAATAACGGAGGATGATATTTTAAGGATCTGGTTTAAGAAATTATCTTGAATAGGGAATAGGCAAGGAAAAGCAGGTCATGGAGGAGGTAGTGGTGTGGTTGATGGAATGGAGATAATTGAGTCTGTTGAGTCTGGGAGCCTTAGGACATTCAGGTGGGGATGTCCAATAGGAAACAGGATGGGATCAAGGCCCAGTAAAAAGAAATGAAAATGCTGTATTCCATAGTGCATAGGTGGAAGGTAACAACTTAGTAGTTAATGGGATATCCCAGAGAAGCATAAGTAATAGTCTTTAAGGTATGCATTATCCCTCAGAGTGATTTTCTACCATTATTATTAGAATATCAAAATATTCTGAGGTTGTAATGTACTGAAGAAAAGGACTGTGCTTACTTATGCAAGAAAACCTCCAGCTCACAGGGATTAAAATCCAAGGCTTTGTCTTTCCATGTGTTAGTATGTAAATATAACTTCCAAGGATCACTTTTGTTTCTGGTCGTATTGGAGTAATGAGTACTGAATTTTCCTTCCTGCTGTGATTAATTAAAAGATTGGGCAAAATGTATGAAGCAGCTGATTCTATTCACTGGGTGCTGGGAAGATTAGTCCAGAAGAGAAGAGAGAGAAATGATGCAGGCCCATAAATCTTCTTTGCTTTTCTATCTTCAGGTAGTTTCCAGAACACAGCACATGGGAAGGGACAGAACACAGCAGTCTCCCTGAGTTGAGGAGACCGTCAGAGAAGTTCAGGGAGATGGACGTGGCTATAATTGGCAGAACAGAGCATGAAGAGGAGAACGCTATAATGCTCTACAGAGAAAACATTCCAGAAATTGGGAGAGGAGTCCCCCTGGGTCTGTCAATGAATGCTAAGCTGCATATGTACCACCAGGGAGCTATAGACTGAACAATCCCCCGAGGTTACACAGGACTGGGAGAGGTTTCAGTCCCACCCAGCCAGAGTGGGAGAGAGTGAATGATTGAGGCGATCAGTAAAGCTACCATAATAGGGGGGCTGAAAGAGCCCTAGGGTAAAGGCTACACTACATCCACCCTAAAAATGCTGAAAATCAAATCTTGAAAATATCATGGTGATCTGTAAGTTATTTAAGTACCTGCCCCAACTAAAAATTGAACACTTTTTAAAGAAAAAATAAAAAGGGGGTGCCTGGGTGGCTCATTCGTTAAGTGTCTGCCTTTGGCTCAGGTCATGATCCCAGAGTCCTGGGATCGAGCCCTGCATCAGGCTCCCTGCGCCTGCTTCTCCCTCTCCCACTCCCCCTACTTGTGTTCCCCCTCACACTATCTCTCTCTCTCTCTCTGTCAATTAAATAAATAAATAAATAAAAATCTTTAAAAAAATAAAAAGTCTAAATAACTATATATCATCCACAATGCCTATCATCCAATAAAAACTTACCAGATATGCAAAGAAGTCTGAAAATGTGACCCATAATACAAAAAACAATGAGTCAATAGAAACATATGCATAAATGATAGAGATGATGAAATTTACAGAAAAAGGATGTTAAAAACGGTTATAAATATATTCCAGGGTTTCATGGAAAACACAGACATAATACAGATAGAAATGAAAGATATTAAAAATGAGTAAATGGAACCGGAGCTGGAAAACGAGAATTTCCATTGGATTCATTTTCAGATCAGACTAATCATTTGTTACTGTCTTCTCTCTTGCTCATGTTTGTGGTTTCATCTTTTGTTTCTTTATCCCTTAAATTCTTTCATTATTATATAGTCTGGGTTTGTTAATGAGCACTGGGTGTTATACATAACTAATGAATCATTGAACACTACATCAAAAACTAATGATATGCTATATGTTGGCTAACTGAACATAATAAAAAAAAAATTTCCAAAGACCTTGTGGGTCTAAATGTGTTATTTGCTGTTTCTATTGACTTTCATTCCTAGAATTTTTTCCCTTGTATATTAGGTGAATTTGTGGGATCCATTTTAAAAAATATTAATTTGCAGCGATCTAGAGGTTCTAAAAAGGGCATGCTTTTTTTTTTTTTCCTTTAAAAATATTGGTTACTGCTTCTATTAGGAAGCAAAAGGATTTTTCTCATCTGAAACTACCTGGGTCTCTTTCTAGGATTTGTGGCAGGAGCTTTTAGATGCAAAATCTCTACCTTGCAAATTGTTCAAGATTTAGTATCCTCAGGGTTCTTCTGACATAAGCATTTGACCTTGGAGAATTTCCCATTTTTTGTCCATTTGTTCTTGGCTAGCTGCTCATTCATCCTTAATCTAGCTTAAGCTCACTGTGTGTGTGTGTGTGTGTGTGTGTGTGTGTAGAGGGGATGGGGGAGCCCCAGAGATTTCAGATATCTCCTGCAAGCCCAAGAAAGCTTTGAAATATAAGCTTCACTAAGTTTGAAGTTGTTTTACAGTGAAGGGACCCTTTGGAATATATCATCTGCTATCCTGCAGGAAGTAAAAGTGTGGCTTGTCCCTTGACCCATCACAAATACCTTGGAAAGTGGAGTTGTCGGCAGTGACTCACTATACAAAGTCCATTATATTGATAAGTTAGGAAGTTTGCACTGTGATTCACTGTCTGATCTACAGCAAGTTAGCTGGCCTCTTTGAGGCTCAGGGAAAATAGTATATGTCTGTGAGATTTGTTCTGAGGATTCACATAGGTGAAATTCCTGGCACTTCATAGTTACTCACCTGAAGCTTGTTTCTTCCCATCTCATCTTCCCCCTGACCCAGAGTTCCCCAGTCTTGCTGCTCTCCTTGATGTCTATTCACATCACAACAATCTCTCTGACTTTCAGGGAAAGTGGAGAGCCCATGGGTTCCCTCCACCATTTTCTCCATATTTCCTTCCTTCCCAACTACTAAAGATCGTTCAAAGTTAGAAATACAGTCACGTCATTTTTTGCCATCACTCTAGATATCCAGTTGTTATGAATAATAATGTTTATTATGTGCCTAGAAGTTTATATATATTTTCTGTTATCTATATCAAGCTCATAGGATAGATTTTTATTGCCTTTTTAAGAACAAAAATGAAAGGACATAGAGAAGATAAGCAGTTTTTTGATGTCACAGAGCTAGTAGGTGCTGGACTAAGCCTCGAACTGAGGGCTGTTTAACCCCAAACTCATGATCTTTTTACTATGCCACTTTCCTTCTTTGGGCTGATAATCTTTTAACTAACAAGGAGCATGATCTGATACTGTTTGGCCCCATGACTAACGGCAAAATAAAAGAGTCAATAAATTATCATCAAACCCCAAATCCTAGTCCTCTTCTGTACTTTTTTGGAGCGATCAAGTTGGCAAGAAGATATCTTAAGAGGGCTGTAACTATAAGTGAGGTTTGAAGAGACATTTTTCCACTTAAGCCCTAAATTCATGACTTAGAACAGCATGTTCCCATCCCATTGCTGAATAACACATGACTCTGAAAAGAAACAAGGATTGTGAAATGTGTTTTGGGACACAAAGGTATCAAAGTAGGTATTTATGCTCAGAACCTGAGAATTAGGTTTTTTGACAAATACTCAGGAATTCATGGCCAGCAAGATTTTGTGAACTTTTTCAGGAATTGGAACATTGACTAACCTTGGTGAATGAGGAGGCTTTGTGGATTTCTGAATCTTAGTGATGCATAGTGACTGCTTCCAGATATGTGTCCTAATTGGGTCACATCTGGGCAGCGTGAGTGAGGGGCATGAGCAGGAAAGCCTGGACTTGAAAAGGGGACATGGAAGTCAGGGGTCTGAAACTGATGAGAGGTTCCCCCCAAACTGAAGACAGATTTCGGACAGACACTGGGTTAAGAAACACATGGAGGATTCACTTTTCAAAAATGTGAAAGCTTGAGAGATAACATTTGTGGGGACAGTTAAGTCCAGGCTAAGAAGGGGTACAAACAGATGAGATGCAGGGATTAGAATTAGTCTGCAGACACTGCAAACTCATATTTCTGTTTGTTTGGGTTTCAACTGGACAATATTTGCATCATCTCTGCTACTTAGTTTGTTCATGGACTTGAGCAAATGTTTTAACTTTCCTGGGCTTCAGTTTTTTTCACCTGTGAAATGAGGATACTGATCTTCACCTTAGAGTGCAGGTGTAAAGATCAGACGTACCACCTGTAATATGTAGGACACATGGCAGATGATTGATATGTAGTTTCTTCCTTTTTGGAAGAACAGTTCTGAATGTACATCTGTTTGACCATATTACACATGCTGAGAAGACTCAGAGATGTTAATTACCTAAAACTATATAAAAGAATGAATGTTCAGAACCTTGGTCCCATTTTTCTCACAGTACAGTTTTAGTGGAGAACAAGCTGTAACAGCAACACTGGTGAGGTTGTATGAGTCCGTCCTGCCTTGGTACGTATCTGACACTCATTTTCGCTATGCCTACAATACAAAACTTCATTTTGTCATTTTCACATAATGTGACTCCTCCAAAGAAATGTCAACTTTACAAATCATGAGTCAAAAGAAGACAAGGTGTCCCAGAGCGGTGCCTAGGACCATTACCACAGATCTGTCAGGGCAATGAACATGACCGGTTTGAGGTATTTGAGAAAAATGTGAAGAAACTTAACTCCCAGAAGAAAGCACTTAAGAATCCCAGAGTTTAAGCAAAGAATATACGGATAGCAAAAGAAGAGGCCATTCAGCCAAGGTACATACCCAAGGCTTTCATCTATTACAGAGGTGCATAAGCCATGGGGTAGAAACAAGTTTTCCAGTGAGAGTCTGAATATACAAACAGACAATGACCAGGTCCTATATAAAAACAGAATTTTGACCCACAATGGGCGGCAACCTGCCCAGGAAACCAATTCCCTTATCTACAATAAACAACTCAGGAAGCCAGCCTGTTATAAGTCAGCCTTGCAGGAAGCCAGCTCGTGATCTCTAGTAACAACCCAGGACGCTAAACAGTAACTTCTATGG
Source organism: Mirounga angustirostris (assembly GCF_029215605.1). Lineage (NCBI taxonomy): Eukaryota > Metazoa > Chordata > Mammalia > Carnivora > Phocidae > Mirounga > Mirounga angustirostris. The sequence goes on from NW_026991740.1 coordinate 383,979, forward strand.
CAATCATTCCAAAATGGCCAGGACTTGACTTGACAACTAATACCTTCCCCAAATTTTTGTTCCTGTTTCCAACTCCAGACCAATCATAAAAAAACAAATATGAGCTCCAAACAAACAGCATGGGATGCCCGGCTTCCCGTTAGCCTCCCTACAGCTTCCTTATGCCAAGAGCCTCCAATCAGGATACACATGAAGCCTTTCCTCTTTCTTTCCACAATAGTTTCCCACTCCTCTGCCTGCTGTTGAATCTCTGCCAAAACACAGTTGATGGTGACCAACTCCCTTGTTATAGCAAGCTCTGAATAAATAACCATTCCTTGTTCCTCTTCGGTTGGTCTTCATTTATTTCCACACCAGGCAAAGATCTGCCAAGTCATAAAGAGAGAAACTCACCAATAACCACAGACCAGGTGGTTTCCATTTGTCTCAATGCGCTGTCATGCCTTTTTCATCCTGCCTGTCCTTTTTCTATCTGTACCATCTCTTTCCTTTCTCAATTCTTTTTACTTATATCTGTAGTCCTTCAGGTTTTCCTTATAGTTCGCTGGGACAATTATAATAGCCCCTAAACCCATCAACATCACTTTCTTCACATTGTAATCCATGCCAGTCCCTGCTACCAGGTAAATCCCATAGAAGCAGAGTTCTGATGTTGTCACTTATCTGACCAAGAACAGTAACTGGGAACAATTTCAGTCTAAGAAGACAAGTGATCTTGATCAAAATCCCAGCAAGTTCTTGTATAGATATTGACAATTCCATTCTACAGTTTATATGGAGAGGCAAAAGAGCCAGAATAGCCAATATAATATTGAAGGAGAAAAACAAAGTGAGAGGCTGATACTACCTGACTTCAAGACTTACTATAAAGCCACAGTGATCAAGTCAGTGTGGTATAAGAGAAAGAACAGACAAATAGATCAGTGGGACAGAATAAAGAGCCCAGAAACAGACCCACATCAATATGGTCAGCTGGTCTTTGAGAAAGGAGGAAAGGCAGAACCGTGGAGCCTGCAGCAAGTGGACATACACACGCAAAAAGTGAATCTCAGCACAGATCTTACCCCTTCCCCAAAATAAACTCAGAACGGATCATAGACCTAAATGTGAAACCTAAAACTCCAGGGAGAAAACACAGGAGAAAACCCAGATGCCCTTGGGTGTGGAATGACCTTTTAGATAAAATAATCAAAGGCACAATCCATGAGAGAGAGTTGATATATTAGATTTCATTAAAACTAAACATTTCTGCTCGGTGAGACACAATGTCAAGAGAATGAGAAGACAAACCGCAGCCTGGGAGAAAATTTTTTCAGAAGACATATCCGATAAAGGACTCTTATCCAAAATATATAAAGAACTCTCAAAACTCAACAATACAAAAACAATCATCCCAATTTAAAAATGGGCCAAAGACCTTAACAGACACCTTAACAAAGAAGATACAAAATGGGAAGTAAGCATACAAAAAGATGTTCCATATCACAGGCCATCAGGGAAATGCAGATTAAAAATAACAATGCGATACCACCACACACCTATTAAAATGGCCAAAATCCAGAATGCTGCCAACACCAGGTGCTGGCGAGCATGTGAAGCAATAGCAACTCTCAGGCACAGCTGATGGGAATGCAAAATGGTGCAATTTAGCAAACGGTTTGGCAGTTTCTAAGAAAACTAACCATACTCTTACCATATGATCCAGCAATCACAATCTTTGGTATTTATTCCAAAGTGTTGAAAACTTATGTCCACACAAAAACCTGCTCATGAATGTTTCTAGCAGCTTTATTCATAACTTCCAAAACTTGGAAGCAACTATGGTGTCTTCTAGTAGGTGAACAGAAAAACAAAGGGTGATAACATCCAGACAATGCAATATTATTCAGCACTAAAAAGGAATGAGCTAGGGGTGCCTTGGTAGCTCAGTCAGTTAGGTGACTGACTCTTTGTTTTGACTCAGGTTATGATTTCATGGGTCGTGAGATCAAGCCCCACGTCAGGCTCTGCACTCAGCAAGGGGTCTGCTTGAGATTCTCTCCCTCCTCCTTCCCCCCACTCATACTCTCTCTCTCTCTCAAATAAAAATAAATAAATATTTTTTTAAAAAAGGAATGAGCTATCAAACCATGATAAGATACAGAGACTTGGGCGCCTGGGTGGCTCAGTTGGTTAAGCGACTGCCTTCGGCTCAGGTCATGATCCTGGAGTTCCTGGATCGAGTCCCGCATCGGGCTCCCTGCTCGTCAGGGAGTCTGCTTCTCCCTCTGACCCTCCTCCCTCTCATGCTCTCTGTCTCTCATTCTCTCTCTCTCAAATAAATAAATAAAATCTTTGAAAAAAAAAAAATAAGATACAGAGACTTAAATGCATATCACTAAATGAAATAAGCCAATCTGAAGGCTATATACTGTATGTTTCCAACTACATGACGTTCTGGAAAAGGCAAAACTATGGGGACAGTAAAAAGATTAGCGGTTGCCAGGGGTTGGGGGGAGGGAAGGGATGAATAGATGGAGCACAGAGGATTTTTAGGGCTGTGAAGATGCTCTGTGTGATATCATCATGATAGATACACATCATTATATACGTGTCCAAACCCACTGGATGTACAACACCAAGAGTGAGCCACATGTAAACGATGGACTTTGAGTGGCTCTGATGTGTCAGGGTGGGCTCATCAGTAGTGAGAAAGGCACCACTCTGAGGGGGGGATGCTCATAATGGGGGGAGGCTATGTACGTTTGGGTGCAGGGAATATGTGGAAAATTTCTCTACCTACCCTCCATTTTGCTATGAAACCAAACTGCTCTGAAATAATAAAGCCTTTTTTAAAAAGTTAATGTGAGCCAATGCAGTCATCCTGATCCATAGTACCCCATGGGTAGGACTGCTTGAAGGGCAGCGGCTCAGGTATGGTTTAATTCATATCCCAAAATAGACAGAAATTTGAAAATTATCTGTCTCTATGTTTGTATCCATCTCTACAATAAACATTTCCTTAAAAAGAAGACCCGGGCCAGTAGTCACCGAAGCAAGCCTTCCCAGACTTGCACATAAAATGAAAAGAAACACAACGGCTACGACATTGAAAACGAAGTCTCCTGCTTTAGAATGAATTGTTCTGCAGCTTCTAGGGACGGTAAAGTTGTATTGGAAAAGAAGACTTGGTGGCCTCTCTATGTCTTCTGAAACCTCGGGAGCTCTGGTAATCGGAAGGAACTAGAAAGAGACTTCACTCCTCACGTATCTGCCCAGGCAGCAGGACACTTGCTTTCCGTCACTTTCTTCCCACTAGACAACGTTGAAGCTATGTCTCTACTAGATGGGTGTTGATCTGGAAAGAGAAAAACCCCGTGACCTGTTTCATACCCATCCGAGGCATGTCCCATAGGAGAGGTTAACAAAAGATGTGCTCTGACATGACGGAACCACCCCTGGAAAAAAAAAATTACATAAAGGCCTACCATTGCCAACTGACTCAAAACATTTCCGGAACGTATAGGTCAGGCTCTAAGAAGTGTAACAGAGCTGTCTTTCCACAGTTTGCTGGACAAATCCGTTTTCCATGGAAAGTTGGCTTGCAGGTGGACGCAGCAGTCTGGGGCCTCACCTCCCACCTGCCCCCGTCTTCTGCCACTGTGATCCTCACATCAGAAGACGTGCTTCTCAAGCAACACTTCGTACAATCAGATGGAACATGGCGCCTGCTGGAGGACCGCTAGAAACTTTAATTTGTGTTACTCCGTTTGCACAATTGCAATGCTTCTGCCAAGAATATTACAAAACGCTCTCCTTTCCATAATATCAGAGTTGCCTGGAGCCACACACAGCCTGTTACCACCAAGGAATGCCACGGATGGATTTCAACACTCGTATTGAGTGATCTGAGTCATTATGCTCTCGTAAGTGAAAAAAGACTGAGCCATCCACGTGCGCAGATTATATGTTCCTAATTCCCTTTTCTGTTCTGGTTCACCTTCCAACTAAGATGTTTGGACATTTCTGGGGCAAAGAGTCATGAAGATTAGCATATGGGGTCAGATTTCAACTATGAAAAACCTGTATTAAAAAAAACCTGTAAGCTACATCAAAAACTAATGATGTCCTGCATGGTGGCTAACTGAACATAATAAAAAAAATAAAAATGCAAAGAATAAAAAATAAATAAGTAAAAATTTAAAAACCTGTAAGCAACATGTTTTATCCTTTAATTCAAAGAGGATATATTGCCTGATTAGTACTCCTCTCTGCCTGGTGAGATTTAGAATTGTGGAAAAAACAGGTATAATTTTATAAATTTCCCCTGATCACCATGATGTAAAAAAGGAAAAATTAGAAGGAAGCACGGTGAAGTGTTAATCATGTTTTTCTCCTTGTGGCATGACTATTTATGATTTCTTTTCTACCTTCTACTTCTTTCTATATTCTGTATTTTTCTATATTAAAAATATGAAATTTTACTGAAATATATAAAACTATATTTAAAACACAGTGTAGAAACATGGCTTTCCATCACCAACAGAATAAACTGAACATCTTGGCCGGAGACTGATGGGTTTTCACGAATGAGCTCCAACCTGTCTGCCCACAACTTCATTTCTCATTTTTTGTCACTACTCTTCACGCACATTTTATTTAAATAAAAAATTAATTCTGCCATTTTCCAAACAGACGTTCAGTTTTCTTGACTCTGCCTAGGTATTCATTCTGTTTCTGGCTTTTCCTCCATGTCCACACTTCAGTGACTTTTCCTGCAGTGGACACCTTCCCTCTGCAGAGCACCTGTCAACCCCTCTCTTTACTCCCTGAGAGTGCCCTGTGCTGCTGGATCATGCCCTTCCTGTCTTCCTTCCCTCCTTCCTGCATTTCATCCTCCCTCCTTGCTTCCTATTTTTAAATAGCTCATTTGGTCACGTTGTCTCCAAGTTTCTCTCTTACTTGTGATCTCCAAACCTATGCTCTTCATCTGGGGGTGCTGAGATATTGAAGATGGAGACTCAGACACGGGAGAAATGAACTCATCGCTGAAGGAATGAGTCTCTCGGCTGGCGGGGGCGAGCATCATATATTACCTTGTCTGACCAGTCCTGGAGAAGTGCAATGGATGAAGAGACAAATGGGAGAAGTTATCAGAGAGGATGTGACTTGGACTGATGCCAGCTCTTGAGTCCAAGTTTGAATCAGATTGAATTTAAGTTTACTGCCACGCCTCTGAGCCCTGCAGGTCAGCTTTGTGCCTCCAGCCTTTACTGACCTTTGGTGTGTTTAGCCGTATAAGAAATATCATTCTGTGGAACTGTCATTCTCTTTTCTGTGCTGGAAAAGCCCAAGTCTTTTTCTAGTGTTCACAGATCCCCTCTACATTTGGTGTATTTATTCTAATTCTCTTCCTTCTCTCTTCCACTCAGTTGCTCTGTAATCTACCTAGTCTTCCTTACTAATGCTTTGCCTTTTAAAATTTAATATACAAAATGCAAATCGACTCTCACGCATTGTCAGAAGACCCTTTGATGCTGCAATTTTTGAGTATTTTACAGACATAGGAATGAGGAATAGGAGTACACAGGCTTCAATTTATTCTTTATTAGAGAGACTTAAGATGATCTCGTGAATCTTTTTCAAAGACAAGGAAACAAACAAAAACAAAAATTCAGTTAATAAGATATTTGGTAAATACGACCTGTGAGATCTGGGGATTTGGAAACATCTGCATGATTCATGAGGGTTTTTTTACTTTTCATTCATCTCTTTGACCTTTCCTCTGAGCCTTTCATTAATATTCAATTAATAATATATTATTAATTCTTTAAGCAATATTAGGGTGCCAGCTTCATGCCAGGCACCATGCTCACTATTAGGAGCACAGAGAGAAATGAGAATTTATGGTGATGGAGGGAAGCATCACACTCCAGCTCAGCATGAACAATCTGCAAAAGAGGCAGGTCCAAGGTGCCACTGAGAAACAAATAAGGAACTCTTCCTGAGGCTCGAGACTTCTGGAAAAGCTTCTGAAATCCTTTTAGGAGATGACCAACTCTGCATGAGCAGACTTTTGCATTTATTGCAGGAGCAACGACATGGCCCATTTTGCCAATCATGTTTGAACATCTGGGAAAATAAACATGGTGTCTGTAAGGTTTCCCTCTAAACTTGAAATATGTTTTATCAGGTATGATTCTAGAGAAAATTTACGCAGGAAAAACCTTAATCCAGAAGGAATTGAGAGCGTGGTCCCTAGTAACTTCTGCCTCAGTCCATCGAGCCTTCCCCGAACTCACGTGTGGTACTGGCCCACCGCTCCAGGCCCCTTTAGCTACCCTGACATCAGTGTGGACAAGCATTGCCCCCGATTTCAATCAACACAAGACCCAAATCCTTGCCCCTAAAGGAACAAAATGTCTTTAGATAGAATCTAGTCTAAGAGCAGATGCTCACACTTGATGCACAGCCCCTGCCAAGTGGCCTTCAGACAACTGGTCGCCTCCAGGCACAGGGCTCTCACTGCATCTCTGACACATGTTGGATGAGATCTCTCCAGTGTTTATTCAGAACATGCAAAAATGCAGCAAAAGAAGGAAAATGCACAAGGAATGCAAAGGCAGGGAGCAAAACTTGCACTTATCAATGTTCATTTTTATTCATCATTTCACTGAGTTTTTCACTCCTGAGTGTTCTGCTCTTCAGCAAACAAATAAGCAAGTAAAGAAAAAACAAAGTGTGATGACAAATAAAAAATGTGCACTTAGTGAACATTTCATAAGTGTAAACTTGGCTCTTTCCACTTTGCATTTCTTTCTCTTTTTCTGCTCTGTTTTTCTAAGGGTAAGAGAGGCAAGGCCGGCAAGGGAGAGGGGCAGGGGGCAGGCAGATGGTAAAACGTTCAACCGAGTTCCTTCCCTTGGGGATGTCTCCAGTCTTCCCTACAAGCTTGGTTACACTGTTGGCGGGAGCAGCACTCTGCTGGATAAGAACAGGAAGGAAGAGGAGGGAAGGGAGAGAAAGGGAAGAAGAGAGAAGAGAGAACAGATAAGAACCCTGGGGAGACAATTAAGTCTGGCTTTTGTTTTAAAGTTCAAAGTAGGGGCGCCTGGGTGGCTCAATTGTTAAGCGTCTGCCTTCAGGTCAGGTCATGATCCTGGGGTCCTGGGTTCGAGCCCCACATCGGGCCCCCTGCCTAGTGGGAAGCCTGCTTCTCTCTCTGCCCCTCCCCCTGCTTGTGTTCTCTCTCTCTCTCTCTCCTTCTTTCTCTCTCAAATAAATAAACAAAATCTTAAAAAAAAAAAAAAGAAAGTTCAAAGTATCTAGGATTTTTAATTGAGGGAGGAGGGAAAGAGACTGAAAGAGAATGAGAAGAGCGTAGGCGACAATGACAGAGAATTTGGGTCCCGTGCGCAATGTACTTCATTCGACTCACCTGTTCTTGCGGACGCTCCTCCCAGGTCTGCCACCTGCTCATAAATTGGGCACAGAATGAAGATCAACGGGAGGAGAAAGGATACACCTCCTCCTTCACCATCTTTGTTCTGTCCTGCCTGTGAGCTTTCCTTCCTCAAAACCTAACAAATCCAACCAGAAACCAATAGCACATACTTCAAATCAAGGACTCAAACATGAAGTCTCCCTTCCAATTTTATTCTAGATATTATTTCTTCTTTTTTTACAGAATCTAACAGTATAGACTCGAGCTATGTAAGCACAGCTTTTCAATTACTTACATCTCATTATATTTGATTTTAAGTGTGTTTTTCTTAAAATAAAACTGCATTTCAATGTTCTAACCAATTCTGACTTTTTACCGAGTCAGCCTATTTCTCCTCTCAAACATACAAACATAAATGGTCTGGTAAATTCCGGGCACTTTTTCTTTTCCAGAATAAAAAAAAAAAATGCCCCACTTTTCTTCTTACAAAGACAGGAAGCATTTCCTGGAGCTTAATCACTGTTATGATTTGCAAAATTGGAAAGGTTGAGAGAAATTAGTAAAGTAGGTTGTATCATCCTACTTCAGATTTGGAATTCTTGGACATGGTCCTGCTGCCATTTGGATGAAAGCAATCATGAGTCAAGCTGCGGGTGACCTAACCCACCACTGTCGCCCTATAAAAGCCAGGGCTCCAGAGAGTGGACCCAGGAGAAGGTAGGCAGAGAGCAAGGCGCTGCGACGACACAGAGCCAAGAAGAGCCCGTGGAAATGCAGAGCCTTCCAGTTCTACTGTTGCTCTGTGTGGCTGTGTGCTCAGCCTACCCAGTGGACAGAGCTGCAGAGGACGAGGAGAGCATGGAGCTTGTTCAGGTAACTGGTGGATGCATCCCTCCCGGATATCGGCAGAGCCCAGTGGGAAAACTGTCTCTGCTTTCCATTCCTACAGCCCGCGGGATGCTTTGGGCTTACTGTGTGGGAGAGGTTCAGGGACAGAGAGTTAGAGCCTGTGGGATGAGGAGGGGTCTCCGTATCCCGCTGTGCAGGCTCCTCTCCTGCAGGCACGAACAAAGGCCAGAAATACTAGGTGTTTTCCTAAGATCACCACCACCTTGACGGCGGCAGCACTGGGCTGTGAGGCACACGAGTAACAGGTGGAGAGTAATTAAATGTATCTCCCGTTGGGACTTCTGTAGGTATTTTAATCCAACGTAAGTTTAGCTAGATATTTATATTGCTAGTGTCGGGTTTAGACGTGGGCATTTGTCCAACTTTTTTCTTAAGCCAGGTCCCTGTGAGACGCATAAAGTAGAAAGTTGAGGGGGTTGAATAAAGATGCCTGAAATGCACAACTATGCTCAAAGAAGCCCATTTGCTCTGTGTTCCTCCTTTAAGTTCACTAGACATTTATCTTGATTTTTTGCTTCATTTTCATTGCTTTGGGAGTAGACGAAGCTCCAGGGATTATTTGGCTACAAAGTAAAACAGAAGCGAGGAGGAGTCTATAACTGAAGAGTTGAACTGAATATGACATTTATTTTGATTTCCACAAACCAGACGGCAGGCAAATTAAGTCAGCAGCTGCAATTTACTATAAAAGGCTAAAAATCAAAGCATGACCTGAAAACTCTACTTATTATCCCATTAGCAATACCTGGAAAACTACTACAACCTTGCAAAAGATACGAAACCATTTGTTAGAAGAAGGGATGGTGGTCCTGTTGTTGAAAAAATCCAAGAAATGCAGAAGTTCCTCGGGTTGGCAGTGACCGGGAAGCTGGACTCGGACACTCTGGACATGATGCGCAAGCCCAGGTGTGGCGTTCCCGATGTTGGGGACTTCACCACCTTCCCTGGCATGCCCAAGTGGAGGAAAACCCACCTTACTTACAGGTAATGGGTCCAAAGAGGTTTCCACGTACTACCGAGATTTTACAAAGGACGATCACAGGAGGAATAATGTCTTCTTCACTTTTTCTCTTAAAGGATTATGAATTATACACTGGATTTGCCAAGAGATGCTGTGGATTCTGCCATTGAGGAAGCTCTGAACGTCTGGAAGGAGGTGACTCCACTCACTTTCTCCAGGACTGATGAAGGGGAGGCTGACATCAAGATCTCTTTTGCAGTTAGAGGTAAAAAAAAACAAAAAAACGAACATGAAATGCATCCATTTATCTAGTTGCTGTTGGGGGGTGTGGGGGGGATGTTCCAAAGAGATCCTGATTACCTATCTTTCCAATAAAAACATTTTCTCTGTTAGATCATGGAGACTTTAACCCTTTTGATGGACCTGGAAATGTTTTGGGTCACGCCTACCCGCCCGGGCCCGGCATTTATGGAGATGCCCACTTTGACGATGATGAATTATGGACGAGGGATACTTCGGGTTAGTTACACATCTCTCAGAATGATGTTGGTGGGTGATTTTTTTAGATTTAGAAAATTCTTATTAGCTAAGAATCTTCAAGAAGGGGGGTGTTCCAGATTTCCCAAATGGCTTAAGAATTAGTAGAATGTATTTTTGTTTTAACCGTTTTTCAGATGTCTAAAAAGTTTATTTGTGTCTTGGTAAGCACAATATGAGAACGTCATTAAGTATTTCTTTGATGACTACGGTTCTAGTGTGAGCTTGGGACCATCATTAAGAATATTCTCTCATTATATTGAATTGCAGATACCCAAGGGACAGGGCATGGCATTGACTCTGTACTAATCTGGGCCCTTGATATCGCTTGTATCCAACGGGGGGAAATTTCTTCCTTGCTCTTCAAAATGGAGATGAGAGTTAAATTTCAGAAACTGAGGTTCCTGTTTAGGTTTTCTTGGTAAATCAGCATTTTACTGTCCCTAGGTTAACAAGAGTTTCTATAGATTTGTTCTGAAGGAAAAGACTTGCCCCCAAATACAACTGTCCAAATTTTTTAGGTAGAAGAATATTTCTCAGTTCATAACTGTATACTTTTGAGGACTGGCTTCCAAAGTTTTCAAAAAATTGGCTAAAACAAATAATACTACTTCTGAAATTCATTGGGATTTATAATTGAAATGCAAACAGAATCTCTGGAGGGAGTATGAATGTGAAATTAGTGCTGGATAAATTTCTTTGGTTTAACAACTTCTTCCTGCAACGTCTCCAATGAGGACTTTACTAGGATCACAAGTTACACAGATAACACTTGCAAAAGTAAACTTAGCATGTCAAACATAATTACCCAATGACTTCCAATTTTCAGCATCCTGGGGTTTTTTTTAAATAATATGAAGGAAAAAATATGAGTACAGCTAGTGTTTGTGTGGCCCAAATCTCTTTTGTGACAAATGGTAGGCATGATTAGGTTTGCTATCTTTTAGACCAATCTTGCAAACCCTATGACAATTATCCTTACTAATATTTCCAGACCCAATATGTGCTCAATAATCATCTTGAGGCAGAAAAATTATGTAGGCAATAGTCCAATGGAAAATAACAGGAGTATGGTTGTTTCAGGATTTCAGAATTGAGATGAATAAATTGTGATTCATTTAACTGAGACCATAACTGGCGACTGGTAATACGTTGAAACAGTGTTTTAGCTTTTCACTGACAAATGAAGAGAAATATTTATGGATGTGCCAAACCAGTTGGTTCCATTCCAGAGCACAAGAAAAGGGAGCTGGTTCTCAAGAAGTAAACAGGATCCTGAGGGAGGAGAGGGGATTAGGTGGACATGGCTGGATATTTTGTCTCAAAGATTGATTTCAAGAATGAGCCTTGAAAAATACTTGGCTTTCCATTGTGTGTAATTGGTCCGTGGATCAGTTAACCACAAAACAAGGCAAAGAAAGTCCTGTGTGCCTCCAGGAAGTAAATCAATAGAATACACAGCTGACCCGTGTGATGATGTACATGGATTTAAGGACCAAGTAACCGTTATTTATGATTTCTAAAATAGGAACCAACTTATTCCTGGTTGCTGCTCATGAACTTGGCCATTCCCTGGGTCTCTTTCACTCGGCCAACCCTCGCGCTCTGATGTACCCGGTTTACAACACACTCATAGACCTGGCCCACTTCCGCCTTTCTCAGGATGACGTGGATGGCATCCAGTCCCTGTACGGTGAGCGCTGTTGGAACAGTCAGGCATAGCTTTGCAGGGATGGTCTTCGGGAAAACTTTAAAATGCTGCACGAAGCGTTTGCAATTCCCCTCAAAGTACCCTGAGTGTGTTTGGAAAGCACATACACGGACGACAGCATCGCAGTTGTCCTTCTGTTTGCCTCCCCGCGTCTGTTCCCTTCAGGACCTCCCCCTGTCTCCCCGGAGGACCCCGTGGCGCCCACGGAATCTGTGCCTTCAGGACCTGAGACCCCAGCCGCGTGCGACCCCGCTTTGTCCTTCGACGCAATCAGCACTCTGAGGGGAGAAATCCTGTTCTTTAAAGACAGGTCAGACCAGAAGATTCCATTTCTCTCTCCCTTCTTTTGATGCACCATGCTTAGAAGGGAGAACAGAGAAACTTGATAGAGATTTTTAAATACTGAGAGCAAAAGCGTTTTCTCTGAACTTGAGATCACTGAGATCTTGTGCTTCACCCTCCCCATTTTCCTAAAAGCGCCAAGCTCGTTTTCAAAGACTTGATTGAATTCCTGACCTCTCCTTGTTGTTCCCAGTCACTAGAAGCCACACTTCCTTTTCCAAAGGCTCTCATCGAACTTCAGAATTAGGGTTTCATCTTTGTTTCCTTTAAAAATGACATCAGAGAGCATTACACTTAATCAATTAACTTACGGCTGGATAAATACGCACATGATAACACATGCAAGCCGCATACATGGGAAGAAAGTGAAGAGCAAATCTCCCTCACCACACTGGCTCCCCGCATCCATCCACCGTTAAGGACGCGTGGAGATGCTTCCGGAACCCTTCTGGTAATGCTGACATACACACACACCGGTTTATCTGCTTGAAAATGTAAATGATGTTATGATACCTACACTGGTTTGCATGAATTGTAGTCACCTTCTCTCTAGAAGTCGCTGCTCTGGAATTTTCTGGTCGGGTGCAGGCTTCCCAAGAAAAGACTTTTTCCCATTGGCAATACCCCGGATTTCTGCCTGCCCTCGAGCCTAGCTGATGAGGGGATGGGGGAGGATGGATGACGCACCACAATGAGGAAAAATGTTAAAGGAGAAAGTCTGTTTCTCAATTTTCATTTCCTTTTCTATATATTTCAGACATTTTTGGCGCAAATCCTTCAGGACCCTTGAACCTGGATTTTTTTTGATCTCTTCGTTTTGGCCATCCTTTCCTTCAGGCTTGGATGCCGCATATGAAGAGACTAACAAGGACATTGTTTTCATTTTTAAAGGTAATTATTAAATAATAATTTCTTTAACTCATTGAAATAAACCCCTTCACAGGAAAATTGAATTGGACTTTAATTTTCTCTACTCTGACAAATTGCGTCTCCTTCATTACTCTAAGGTAGTGAAGAAACAGCTGGGTCTAGTATTATTTTATTTATATTTTACAGATAATAAAAATGCACATAGGTATATAAATTACTCCGCATTGTAAATTCCTTCCTTGGATTTGTGTTCGTTCATTCAATCCGAAAATTTTTGTTAAAAACCCACTTTGAGCTGGGGATTAAATCTTTACTATGAAAATCAAAGGTGCTGGCAAGTATTTCCAAAACCCAAAGGATTAACTGTCATAAATTCAATGTGATTCTGAATTATTTTTCTTAACAGGAGACCAGTTCTGGGCCATCAGAGGAACTGAGGTACAAGCAGGTTATCCAAAAGACATCCACACCCTGGGTTTTCCCACAACCGTAGTGAAAATTGATGCGGCCTTGTTTAATAAGGAAAAGAAGAAAACATACTTCTTCGTAGGGGACAAATACTGGCGGTAAGACTGGCTTGGGATGGCTTTGTATGGAGCCTCGTTAGGGAAATTATCTTATTCCTCTGAGGAAATCCCCAGGCCACTCTCAGCCGGCCTCCCCACCAGTGCGGGGATGAGACCCGCTTGCTTTCAAAGGGGCAGCGCTGATGTTCACAGGTGGGCCCAGCTGCGTCTGCCTCACCCCCGCCTGGGGCCTGTGAGCAGTAAGCTGGAGCCGCCCAGAAACCGCTGCCCTGCCCCACCCCCCCGCCTGGATGGCCTCTTCCTGTACCTCCACCCCCTGGCCAACCCACTCATCCTTCAATCTTGCCTCAAGCCCCAGCACCCCGTGGAGCTTCCCTGCTGGACTCCAAACCCAGATGGGCTGGTCTTTTTTTGAAAGAAGCCTCAAGAATCCAGTCCACCATTTAGCATTCCTTTCCTGTTGACTCATTGACTCCTTGGGTGTTTGTCTCATCTTCCCAACTTTGCTATATGATTCTTCAGGGCTTCCCCTAACCTCATCCACTCATTAGTGTTGCTTGTTAAAGAGACCGATGAGCAATAGCGGTCCAGGTTTATGGCTAGAACCCAGGACTCAGAGAGGCTGATGCCCAAGGTCCAGCCAACGAGTCCAAAACACATTCCCTGTGCTTTCCTGGTCTCCGCCATCCCTGTTCCTTGGAGGCTGCCGTAGGAAATCCAGATGTGCAGGGTGGGGAGGACATACACGAGCCATGTATGGTAGAGAATTTGAAATTTGTATTTGAGATGAATGAGCCAATTCATCTGTTCGTACCTTCATGCCTTTGTGATAGAAAGATGATTAAGGTTCTCTCCTTCTGGGCTTGAGAAGTATGATAACAGATCAGGATGTTGCCTCTTCTCCTGGCGGAGATACAGTTCTAAGAACTATGTTTGCAATTCCATTAAAATCACATATTTCTGTAGTGCTTGACATGCTTGACATTTATTTGCAGTACTTGGAAAGTTTAGTAGGATTCCACATTAAACCCAGCAGGACTTAAGATTCTGGTAACATGACCTCTGCTGTGTTTCTTTTACTGGATGCAGGTTTGATGAGAAGAGACAATCCATGGAGCCAGGCTTCCCCAGGCAGATAGCAAAAGACTTCCCAGGGGTTGACCCGAAGGTCGATGCTGCTTTTGAAATGTTTGGTAAGAGGATACTTGTTTTGTTGGCAATGGGGCACTTGAAACATTCCACGGTATCAGAGGGACAATTGGATTAATCTGTAATGAGAGGTTTTCTTCTTCTTTTTTTTTTGTAAGATTTATTTATTTACTTGAGAGAAAGAGAGAGAGAGAGAGAGAGAGAATGAGTGGGGGAGGGGCAGAGGGAGAGAAAGAATCTCCAGCAGACTCCCCGCTGAGCACAGAGCCCAATGCAGGGCTCGATGTCATGACTCTGAGATCATGACCTGAGCCGAAACCAAGAGTTGGACGCTTAAGTGACTGAGTCCCCCAGGCGCCCCACATAATGACAGATTTTCTTTAACCCGTTCCTTCCTCTCGCCTCCAAATTGCAACTTACCAGTTCTGTACCCAGTCTATGACGACTTCCTATAATACATTGATTTGAATCATAAAGACGAGCAACACACATCTCTCTATTTTGTACATGCAGAAAACACCAAAGTGCTCAAGTGTCACTTCCTTACGTCCAGACCTGTTACCTTTCAGATTACCATGTGGGTACAAAAGTCCCCTCAAGCGGTGTGGCCAAGTTTCATACTGGCTGGCTTTCTCTTCCACTCCATCCTGTGGTAACTACTAATTCCCAGGGAGATGTCCCTGAATAGTCAGTCGCTGCCCACACCGCTCAGTTGCAAATAACTGCTTCTTCTTGTGCCCAAAGTTTTAAAAAAGTTACATCTTTTTCCTGCTCCAGGAGAGATGGCTGGAGGCTGGTGATCTTTATTGAAAGGTAACCTGAGCACTAGGACGGCAGAGCCATAACGGGCCCCCCTGGTGTTCTGAAGGAGTTTCCATGCTTCTCTGGGGCCAGAAAGGACTCTCAGGAAAGGAAAGGGGAGGAGGACTGTTGGGAAAAAAGAAAATAAAGAGCTCATAGTTTCCAAAGAAGCAGAGAGTTTTATCTGACTGGAATCAGAATAACCTAGTAAGCGGAGCCTGGCTTTGCTGTCCTCAGCGAGGGACCTTGGCCCAGCACGCGTGGACCCTCCACCTGCTCCTCTGGGGAATGGAGTTAGATACGCTTCCCTCGTAGGACTGTTGCAGAAATAAATGAAAAAACAATCCGATAAAATGCTTATCAGAGTCCCTGCACATAGTAAAACCCTATAAACCCTTTGTAATTTTAATTACTTACTATTCTGAGTTTCGTATGTTGCCAAACTGATTTATCTGAAAAAATATCTCATGGTTTCCCTTGTCTGTATTTCCAGGGTTTTACTATTTCTTCAGTGGATCTTCACAGTTGGAGTTTGACCCAAATGCAAGGCAAGTGACACACACTTTGAAGAGCCGCAGCTGGCTGAACTGCTGAGACCCCGAGAGGTGCCCCATGGGCCCCGGCAACGAAGCTCGTAGTCCTTCCCCTCAGCCTCTGAACGGGGGTGCTTGTTCTCTCCTGCGTGTGCGGGGACGACAGCGCGAGCGAACTCCGCAACTGGCCGGTCGCCTCACACATTACCTGACATTGAGCCGGGACTTTGTCCCACGGGGGCGCTTCCACAGGAGAAGGGAGAGTGCTCGTGTGCAAGACCAGCGACTGTATACAGACTGTTTACTTGTTATTTAATAAAGAGAATCGGCCCGTTATATTATCGGCTTGTTTGTTTCAAGAACAAGTTGTCCCCACAGCCTTGGGTGCAGTGTGGACCAGACAGGAGACAGCCTGAGATCCTGGGCCCGTGGTGTTAGGATTCTGGTCTCCACGGTGGCCGCCTCACAATGGGCTGGTCCAGGACCGAAGAGAACGTACCATGGGCCCTCCGCGGGCGCCCTACCAACAGGTGTCCCTATTTCCACCACCCAGACATCCTATGTGTTCCTGATACGCCCTCAGAGAAAGATCTAGGAAAGCTGTCACCTTGCAGGGCAGGCTCTAGAAAAAACTGTGAAGCAGAATCTTAGGATTATCGCAGATCACCTAGTTCACACGCTTTCTTTTTCAGTGGAGAAAATCAAACCTGATCTTCATCTTTTCCTTCTACTTACATATTCCCTTCCACCCACTCTAGCAAGCAGATTTCCTCACATCCGCTGCACACACGAAGTATCCTTTGGTACTCATTTCCTATTCGTCCGTGCTCAAAGTCCGTGCTGGGCTGTAGGCATAGGAACCTGTGTAAATGGACACAGCCCCTGCCTTCATCAAGATTATAGTCCAGCAAGAAAGAATATATGCAAATAACCACACAGACATGCAACTGTAAATTTAATGAGTCCTAAAGGGAAGCCATCGATGTCCTCGATAGAATAATAGGAGGATCTACCCTGCCCTGGGTCGTGTTAGAACTTCTCGGGGAGTGGCACTGGAGGAGGTTTTGAGGGGAGGCGTGGGAACCGGGTGGGGGATCACGGCTTGGGCAAAAGCGGTCACACCACAGAGTCAGACATGAACACGAAAGACAGCAGGGCTCTACGGGGGGTGGAAGAAAGAGGGAAGAGGCCACGTCATTCCCAGACAGCTTCCTAGAGCGGAAGGACAAATGTCCCAAACGGTGGGAGCACTTGTTGGGTTGGGGGATGGCTTGGAGACACACAGCTTTGTGAGGAAACGGTGAGAATGGGGAAGAATGGCTTAGGTTTGCCAAGTTTTGAAATGTCCACGAGATACCCAAGCAGGCTGTGAGTAAGTGAGTCTAAACTCAAAAGAGGGGGCACAGTAACTATGGGGGGTGACAGGTGTTGACCACACTTACCGTGGGGACCGTTCTGCAACGTGGACGTACATGGAATCTTCTCATGCACCTCAAACAGATTCAGTGTTGTCTGTCAGTCATATCTCAATTATTTTTAAAAAAGAGAGGAGATACAAATATGTGGGTTGTCAGCATTTAGATCATCCTTAAAACCATGAGTATGAAAGAGACCATATGGGAGATTGTAATAAATAAATGGCAGTATTTTGGTAGGAATTGAGCATTTCTTTATTTTAAAAATTACCTGCATTTATTTGGATTATTTTTTTCAAGGGTACTAGGTGGCCACAGCATAATTCCAAGAGTTAGAAATATGGTGAAAAGCTAATTTCTTCACACCTGCCCCCACCAGCTAGTGCCTTTTCTCAGAGGCTAGTTCGACAGCCCCTGCCCTCTTCAAGCTTATAGTCCAGCAAGAGAGAATGTATGCAAATAAGCACACACACATGCGTGCGACCCTCAGAGCTATTTTGTACACAGGCAAGCATTAACACCATCTTTTAAAGTTAGACTGGTAGCAAGCAAATTCACACTGCTGTGTTCTTTGCTCTTTTCACTCAATACATCTTGGCAACCACTCCTCATTAGCACAGGCTTCCTTTTTTGTTAGCCGCCTTCTATGCAATAAACACATAATTTATTTATTCAGTCCCCTATTGGTGATGAAACCCATGCTTAAATAAATGCATACATCAAAGAATGAAATTTAAAAATAAAAATCATCAAAAATAAATAAAATACATATAATTGAAATAGATCTAAATACTACATATGGCAAATAATAATTTAATGATATATTAAGTATACATTTGAAAAAATATAATGTATTTGAAATTAAAATAATTAAAAATACATCAAAATTATGTGCATTAGATTATTTTTAGTATGCAACATGTCAGTAGGTTATTCTCAATATTTTACTATCATTCTCATACTCATACTTGTGCATCTGATGGCAAGTCAACCTCCGAAGGCTGAGTGGAGATGGGAGAGCAGGAAAGCTCTCTGTTGGATTCTCCATCATGCAGGTCATTCGATGTTGTTTCGAACATGATTCGCAGCAGCCAACACATAGACACAACCTAACTGTGCTCCAGTGGATGGATGGAGAAAGAGCGTGGTGCGTACACACAAGGGAATGTTATCAAGCCTTAGAGAAAAAGAAAAGGAAAGTCCACCATTTGCAACAACATGGATGCAACTTGAGGGCATTAGACTAGACGAGAGAAGCCAGACAGAGAAGCACAAATACCGCATGCTCTCGCTTACACGTGAAATCGAAAAAAATGTCAAACCCCTAAAAGCAGAGGGTACAAGGGTGGTTGCCGGGGACTAAGGGGATGGAGGAAACAGGGAGATGCTGGAATAGGATAGGAAATCTCGGTTATGTGAGATGAGTAAGTTCTGGAGAGAGAACGCACAGCGCGGCGACCACAGTCACTCATTCCGTGGACTTGAAATTTGCCGGCGGTGGAGCTTAACCGCTCTCCGCGCTCAGACCCGCGAGGAAAGGTAACTCCGAGCCGCGGTGGGCGTGTGAGCAGCCTGACTGTCGACGTCATTTCACAACGTGTACAAGTCTCCAAGCACCGTGCCGGTCACCTTAAAAACATACACTGTTTACTGGTCGATCATACCTCAATAGAGCTGGAAAAGATTTTGAAAGCAAAGCCTTGAAAACAAGAATAAAGGAGTTTGCTGACCCACGTCCCGCAGAAGCGCAGCAGGTCTCGTCGGTGTCACCGCGGCTCTGGCCCGGCCCCGCCGGCGTGCGAGCCATGCCCAGCGCCTCCCCAAGGCCCCCCGGCCTCGCGCCCCCGCGGGCCACCGCCTGGCCGCAGACCACCCGTGAGCCGCCCGTCTGCAGCTTTCGGAAGGGCGGGTCATCCTGGAAGGGTGGCCGAGGCAACGGGGAGTCATGCCACCAGCCGTGCTGCAGCCACACAGCGGGGTCGGGGACATGCCGAGGCAGAAGTGTCCATCCGTCCACCACAAAGAGGCCGGGACAGGTGGCAAAGGGGAAGTGACCAGTGCAGACAGCTCTTAGGAGGAGCTGGGCTGGGCAGGAAGGGAGCAATACGCACGTTCCTTGTACTGGCCCCCCGACTCACCGTGTCTTCGCTCGTCTGGGGAGAGGCACGGAACAGCTGTTCAAGGCCTGAATACCTGGTCTTCGCCCCGCACGGCACAAGGGGCTTGAGGTCCAGTGTTTGTTTCGTCCTCAGGAGGACCGTTGGGTCGGCGGCTTGTTCCCATCGTGCAGAAATAGGAGTTTAGAGGGACTCAGGGACCCTGCCATGGTCACAGTGTAGGTAGCAGGGTCAGGCTAATTGCATTCCTTCCTGGTTCCAAAGATCATGTTCTTATTTTGTCTAGAGTAACAGGCAATAAATCAGCCTGGATGGCCTCATCTCACTTAGTTTGGACTCCGATCTGAACTAGATGTTGTGCTATGTCACACTGCATGACCACAAAGAGGGCAAGTTCATTCCTCCTCAGTTCTGCAATTTAAAACCCCCACAGCCCAAAGGCCAAGGTTCTTGTACTGTGTCTGACGTCTGGCCTCCCCCAGTTCCCCTGTGCTATCCTCAATTATAACGGACCTCCCACCTGCCAAGGCTCCCCTCTGTCCTTTGCCCCAAGCAATCCTGTCCCAGAAGGACTGGGGTGTGTGTGTGTGTGTGTGTGTGTGCGCTGACAAGCCAGCCACCCGTGTTTCCTGACACCAAGCAGAGGCCAAGCACCAGGGGCCAGACCTATAGTCCATGTTAGGACAAGTCCAGCCCTAACGGTGACGTGCTGCTGAATCCCAAGATGATGTTCAAGAACTGGCTTGATTTCTCTTGCCTGAGAAATGTAGAGCACATCTGCATTACAGGAAGTGACACTGGATCGGGGGCGGAGGGTGGGGAATGAAAGCAAAACTGGGAATCAGATGGGAACTTGGCAAGAAACCAACAGAATGGTGGGTTTAACACCAATGAGAAAACAAAGAATAAAGATGGTACAGAATCTCACCCTCTCTATAGATGGGTTACTCTCTCAGAAGCCCATCGCCAAATATCACACCAAGATGTGAGCCCACTGTGAGGAGAAACAGTGGGAAGGACACACTGAATTTACTCAAATGCAGCAGGAATAATTTGTGAAAGCAATTTTCTGTAAAATGGAAGACATTGGCAGGACCTAATTATAAGAAATTTTCAGGTAGAATTAACTCAATTCTTGGGTTTATTGTATTAATAAGAGTTAACCTGGGTTTCAGGTAGGATTAATTCAATTCTTGGCTTTATTATATTAATAAGAGTTTCTTAAGTGCTTAGAAATACTCTGATTATAAGTCTGCACAAATAGATTTGGATTATTTGGAAGAATTAGCTATTTTAAAATCATAATTGTAATTTGAAGTGTTGATGAAACTATTTATGAATGCAAATAGTATTAAATGTTTAAGGATATTTCAAAATTTTAACCATACGAATCCATTAAATATTAGTCAAAGAGCTAATGAAAGTGATTATAATCATTTTATACACATTTCCTAGGTTAATAAACAGAATAGCAAGATTAGAAAGTTGAGTTTAAAATCTTAAGAAACCTTAAGATTTAGGTTTTTTATAAATTGAGTATTAATTATAATACAAGTAAAATTGTACTAACAGGCATGCAAAAAAAAAGCTGCCCTCAGACATTAAGAAATCCAACTGAAGGGCTGACATTTTAATGCAGAAAGGAAGCAAATAGTTTACATACATTATTTCTTTTTTTTAAAAGATTTTATTTATTTATTTATTTGAGAGAGAGAGAATGAGAGAGCACATGAGAGGGGGGAGGGTCAGAGGGAGAAGCAGGCTCCCTGCCGAGCAGGGAGCCCGATGCGGGACTTGATCCCGGGACTCCAGGATCATGACCTGAGCCGAAGGCAGTTGCTTAACCAACTGAGCCACCTAGGTGCCCCCATATATTATTTCTTTTAATTCTCATTAACAAGGTAGATATTATTAAACCAATTTTACAAATAGGGTTGCTGCCACTCAGAAGGACTGAGCCATATCCTCAAGGTCGTGCAGATGGTAAGTGACAGAGTCAGGGGTCGAATCCATTTGCTTGACCCCAGGCTTATGTTTGATCTTCTCTGCTGCTCCCTACTCCGAGTGTTGACATGAATTGATCTACCAGTGTGATTAATGGCAAGAGGCAGGGAGCAAAGCAAAGATGGACAGAGGAAATAGGGCAGGAGTTGAAAAAGAGAGGAAGGGGCTGGTGCTCTGTAGCAGGTCGGTTGGCCTGCCCCATGAGGGGTTGCAGGATACAGACATGCAAAAATCAGACTCGTAACTTGAGAAGTTCCTGTAAGTGCTGTTATTTTTCCATTTAGTTAAGGAATGTTAAGCATGTGAAAGAGTATTTCATGTGCATCTAAGTGAATAGGCATAAGGTCTGCTATTAATAAAGTAGTCATATCATAATTCAAGAAAATCTGATGATTAGTCATTAAGAAATCACTGCAAACCCCGACACTACAGAAGGGGCATGGTGACTCGTAAAGGCATTGTGTGTTGC
Source organism: Mirounga angustirostris (assembly GCF_029215605.1). Classification (NCBI taxonomy): domain Eukaryota; kingdom Metazoa; phylum Chordata; class Mammalia; order Carnivora; family Phocidae; genus Mirounga; species Mirounga angustirostris. The sequence continues at coordinate 405,747 of NW_026991740.1, forward strand.
CCCCTCCTGAGGGGCTGAGATGAGATGTGACCCATGAGGCCACAAGTAGACTCCTGAAGGCAGGAAAATATTTTATCGACCCGTCACAGAACCACAAATCCGTATCCCCGGTAAGTTCTACTTCTGAAAGTGACAATGTAGTCCTTAAACTTTTCTGTACGTTAACTTGCTTAGAATTTCTTTTCCCACAAAGCCCCAATCTGTCACTGTTCAACTCTGAAGCAGGTGCGTCTTTTTGTCAATGTTCTCAGCCCACGGCAGTCTTGTGATTGGTCTGGCTCAAATCACGTCCTTGAGAGTGAGCGATAAACGCATGAGGGGAGTCTCAGCCACAAGACCACAGTTCGCAGAAATTGAGGTCAAACTCCTGCTCTGTTGCCTACCCTCCCGGGGCTCACGGTCGGGGAAGGCACCGCTGATTCGGAGACGAACGTAAAGGGCCGACACGGTAGGAGACGTCCACTGGTGTCTCCGCTCGCTCACTCTTGGCAACACCTACCAGGCTGTTGCTACACGTAAGCGTGCTGCTGAGCACTTGCACACATCAGCCAACAGAACGGACAAAGATTTTCCCTTCCTAGGACTTACATTCACGAGGGAGGCAGATAAGAACTAGAATTATAGACTATAAATACACTGTACCATATGTGAGAAGGAGATACGCACTCTGGAAAAGAGAAAAAACAGAGTTAAGGGAATGGCAAATGCAGGAGGTCGGGGGTGGTGTTGGGTTGCAGCAGAATCAGCGTGGTCAATGTGAGCTTTTTTCCCCAGAAAAAGAAAGATGAGACACAGCTTTCGGGACACAGCAAGTCACTTCAGGCCCCTGGCTATTCCCTGTGATCTGGCCCTGTCTCCCCCCTGGGCACAGTCTTGCAGAGCTTCCTAGGAGCTGTTAGAACAAAGGAATGGGAAGCCCCAGTCCTTAAGGATCCTAAGGAAACAAAGGGGCTGCAAGAAGGAGCCATCTGTGCAGGCCAGCAAATAGCCTGATCCTATTGGAGACAGTAAGTCCATGGTCCAACTCGCAGTGTGGTTTCAAAAGTAAAGAAGGACCTAATGCACATTCTTGAGTTGTTTTTGCAGGATAACAGGTGTATCGGAATCTGTGACTATAGATTGCCTCTTCTTGCTATTTTTGAGAGCCCAGGATTATTATATTCACGTCAGTGTGTCTGACACAGAGGGCAGGACATGGTGTGCTGGTGGTATGGACAGTTTGGGATGGGAGTGTAGAAACCCTCATAGATGATCCAACGATGAGCAGGTGGTGGGTGGAGGAGTGTTTCAGCAGGTCAAGGGAGGAAATCAGGGAGAAGTGAGTGAAGAATGGAAAGGATTAAGATACTAAGATGACAAAATAGAGAATCACAGAAGGAAAGTAATCTAGATTGGTCATGTAGGAAGTGTGTAGGGAAACAGGAGGGGAGAGGTGTCTGGAGAGAATTTTCATCCAGGTCCCAGGGCTGAGACCGGAGACCACAGAAGGGCTTTCATTCCTCATGGACTAGGGGTCAAGAATGTTCCAGCTGGTCCACCCGAGAAGCAAAGCCAGACGTGGCCCCTCAAGCAAGGAAAGGGGTATGCTTGTGGCTCCCTGCCTCCTCCAGCCCTCCTGTCCCCACGTGGGGGACTGCGAGGGACAGGATCTATAAGATCACCAAGGCTTGAAACCAGAATCAGGACCAGGGTACCTCAAAGTCCTTCATGGACTAATGTGTAGGGGAGCATCGTCCTTGGAGCAAAGCCGGTGTGCAGAGAAAGGAAAACGAGCAAATATTCAGGCTCAGGCTAAGAACAAGAGGGAGAGACAGAGACAGAGAGAGCCTTCAATCTTCCCATTTCTCGGGAAGGCTGTCCTGAGATTGTAGTCCATGAGGTTCCCCAAGTTCCTTATTATAAATCTACTCTAATTGACCCCCCAGCAAAATGATTCTTGGCTTAGACCTAAGTTGGGAGTGGGTTGACAAACCACAGACCCTCAGAGAATATGTGGAATTGGCTGTGGGGTCCCAGCAGGGCAGAGGGAAATGCCACGTCAAGGTGAAGCCAACAGTCCGTGAGCAGGGAAGCAACAGCTGGTTCCGCTCCGGTCTGTGCTTTCATAAGTGTATCTTTGGCCTCCACACCCTGCCTTCTGGCTGTGTTCAGTCTTCCTCTTCTGTGCACCCATTAACCCACAGGGTGCTCTAACTGTCCTCAAATGTCCCACCTTGGACTGTCCCCAGTGCCCAGCATGGCGTCTGCCTCTTAACCACTGCTTATTCATAAGCTTTTATTGAATGAATGAATGAATGAATGAATGAATGAGTTTAGGAAGGAAGCAATGCTTGGTCCTAGATGCTCTTCAACCAGTAAGAGTCTAGCAGGCCGAGCGTGGAGGGTAAGGGAACAGCACGCGTGCAGTGGTGTGAAGATATGAGAGATAACATTTTTGGGGAATCACAAAGAGTTGGCTTGACCACAGTGAAGAAACGGTATTTTTTTTCTGAGTTATATCATGGAGGAAAGAATATCAAGAATTCAACCTGCTGTTACATAACGAAAAACATCATATTTCCATTAATAAATATAACAACCGAGAAAACATTCCCCGAAACATATTATTAATTAATTAATTCAGTCCGTGCATAATTCAGCGGTAAATCCATTTTGGAAGTCATCAGGCTACAAACAATAAATTGAACAGGTAACTTTAGTGAGTGTTACCTCCTGCACACACAGTACGTTTCTTACGCATTTCTGAAGTAGATCACACGTGCTTCCACAGGGGGCACAGCATTTGGGGGAGAAGCACCCCGGCCTTCCAGATTTACCAGAGAATCCACACCATCTGTTAGTCCCTATTAGTCAGTAGGAAAAAGCCACTTTGGGCGGGGGGATCCCACCCTGGACAGGCCAACAACCACAGCTGATTCATAAAGTAACTGTATTTATCAATAAAAGCTCCTCAGTGTGACTAAGAGGAAACTGCTTCACTTTCCCAAGATAAAACTGAAGGTGAGTATGTATGTTACGTGACTTCCTGGCCATGATTTATGCAACTGAGAAACTTGCCACCTCGACATCTAGTATTAGAGACACATGCAGCCCATGCCGATGAGGGGATGATGATACATCTTGGAGTGTAGCTGCTTCTTGGGAGAGCTTCCAGACTAGTCAAGGAGTCACTCACTGTCTTGGCTTACGATGGACATTTAGGCAAAAACTCTAGTGCCTTTGACTTGCTGCACCTCGCTGCATAATAACAATTTCTTCAAGAATCGTGATTAATTTACATTATAGATAGCTTTTTACTAGCAATATTTGTCATATTGACATGATCTCATCAGGACTCATAGTTGCAAGAGCTTTGCTTCCAAGAAATAAAACAAATGGAAATGTAGGGCCTCTATTTCCTCATGTCCAATGTTGGATGGCTAACGTAGATGATTTTAGGTGTCTTTCCCCTCTACCAGGAATGGACACTCATCGAGCAGCTATTATGTGATAAGCATGATGTATGTTTGCATTTGGGGATTCACATAGCCATAAAGCTGTCATGGAAAATCCTGATATTATTGTTTGCATTTTATATGTGAGAAAATGAGATATCAGAAAGATTAACATGTGGAAGGCTACGGGTCTAAAAAGCTGCAAAATCGAGTTTTGAATTCAAACCTGCTTTACACAAAAATTAGATTTCTTTCACATTCAGAATTCTGCCCCTGGTTCTGTGTCCATCCATATTAAGTCTACGTTTGTAATCACACTGTCTGAAGTTCCAATCAATGGGAGTCAATTAAATTAGTAATGCATGCATAGTATTTTGATTAATATTCTAAGAGCAAATGTATCTTTTTATTTCAAGAAAATGCTAACTATAGACCCAGAAAATGGGTTTCATGTCTGTGAACCCCTGGTTATCTTGTATCGCTATGGAGCCCCTGATCACGGAGACGGTCTTAAAGGTCAGGGGGTAATAAGGATAATTACCATATGCAGTCATTCCATTTACAAGGTACCTACCAGTTCAATCATATCATAACTGCATGGGCTAGGCATTATAATTTCCTTTTTGCAAATGATAACAGCCAAGATTGCTCAGCTGGGATTCAAACTCACGTCATTTGACTCAAAATTCTGTGCTTTTCCTACCACACCTTTTGGAGGGTACCTGAAAGTAAATTCTCTTACTCATCTCCTCTCCATGTACAAGGCAACCATCCTCACTCACTACAATTAGAAAGCCACCGTTTTGTGAGCTAACACTGGTATTGGAACGCACATTGACCTCGGAAGCCGACTGGGTTTAAACATCCACTGTACCACCTACTGGTGCGTTGGAGAAGATGATGCGTGTTTCCATTTCTCCTCACCCAGATGGTGGAATGCATCCAACTCCAAGGAAGCCAGCCTCCCTATGCCCACCCCACAGCCGCCCCCAGGAGCTTCCAAGGAGCAGGAAGTGGAGCGTGGGTCTTTAGGCCTGGTGGGCACTGCTCAAATGTTCCCTTTTCCAGTTTAAGGAAACTGCTGTTCTCCCTCAGGCTTCCCTCCAAACTTTTTCCTTTCCCTTCTCAGTTGAAGACACCTCGCATAACCTCCCAAAATGATCTTAGGTTTTCCCAGAAGCTGGAAAGAGATATTGCCTTTAATCCAGTCACTTCTGATTACAGTCCTGAAGACACCTCTGAACCAGGGAACACACTGTTCTTGGCGAGCTCCAGGGAGATTATGGGACAAAACACCATTTTACATCCCAATATATTATCCTATGACATACCTTCTCCACAGAGCTGTATGTATGCGTTCTTTCACAGGCACGGTGCTAAGTGCACCCATGGATATAAAGTTAATCCGATATGCATATTTATAGATTTTGAGTCACGGAGGTCAATATATATCTACACATACACATAAAATATGCAATACACACCGGTCCCCCTTTATACGGCGACTGTGCTAAGCCCTCAGTATAAACGAGATTGCAGATTTGCTCTTACGACCTCCGCAGCAGGGCCCTGGGAGGGAGGAGAACCAGAGGACGCTGGGGATTTGAGGAGGCTCTGTGACCTCAGGCTGAGCTCAAGGTCAGGGAGGAAAACACCCCCATGTGCTAGTTGTGTAGCTTTCAGGATAGAGGCTTCTAAGGGCTACTGGCTCTTCTCTTTGGGGTAGATTTCTCTAAAAACCCATATGTCCTCTTCACCATATCTGTACATATTCTGCTGCTCCTTTTGAAAGCTGTACAGCCTGGGAACTTAGTTTCTTTTCCCAAAACCATGGAGGGGAGCCATGTGTCTAAGGGGAAGTCACTGTTTTCCTCGAGCTTCTGTACGAGCCCCTGCCAGGCTCAGGCCGCCACAGAACCTGGCTGAAAGTAGTAAGCTACGCTACCTCTATGTCTTATGTCGAATTCAACTGGTAAAGGACAACTGATCATACGAACAGGAAGGCTAACTCTTTGTTAGCTCTTAACCCAGTTACACAGTGCCAGATGCTGTTCTGATCGCATGTAATTCCTTTAGAAAATAATATGATGCTACCCCAACATCTGTTTGTTATCACCTAACCTAAAACAGGGAAGCAGAGGTTGATGACCTTTTCAACTGATCTCTAAGATTAAATTATTTCATGAGGCAATTCAAAGACTCGGCAAACTGGCCCCTTTCCTGTAATGGAGTGAATCTCCGAAATTCTCTGCGATGTGATACATGACTCTGAAATTGATTAGTTGCACATCCTTTGTGCAGCCCAAATCCCAACTGATACTTACTCATGGTTTAGTGTGCAGAATGGCTTGGGAGCCCTTCCCTCTCATCGGCTGCCAGGACCCAAGCGAAGACCCCCCAGGGGGGCTTACTGGAAGGTAGTCCAGACAAACGTCTAACCACGCAGCCCCTGTACACCTCCCTCCCCCGTCTCTCCAAGAATGCCCAACTGATGCTGCTTGCACCATCATGACAAGATGTGTTACTAGTGCTAGGTTCTAAGAACTAAGTACCAGCACTAAGAGAGGGATGCTTCCATGAGTAGCAAAAAGAGACTTTGATTGAATTTGTTTTGGCCATTAGTGGGTTTCTGGGTAAATTGGCTGAAAAGTACATCCTTGTGTTTTAAATCTTATTTTTCCTATTGTCTCCCATAAACATTTTGGAGATCTGTGCCTACATAAATATTCAATTACACCTACAATTTTTAACAGCTACTTTAAGAAATGATTATACAACAATCAAGCCATATCCATTTCATGAAAGAAGTAACTTCTGAGAGCAAAACCGGTATCTGATTATTTTTGCAATTCCTAGCATGGGGCCTGACGCCTTGT